>NC_085134.1:6220000-6415000 GCF_030269925.1 Bombyx mori
TCGACAGGGTCTGGCATAGGGCACTTCTATCGAAGTTACCATCTTACGGAATCCCCGAGGGTCTCTGTAAGTGGATCGCTAGCTTTTTGGATGGGCGGAGCATCACGGTCGTTGTAGACGGTGACTGTTCTGATACCATGACCATTAACGCTGGCGTTCCACAAGGTTCGGTGCTCTCCCCCACGCTTTTCATCCTGTATATCAATGACATGCTGTCTGTTGATGGCATGCATTGCTATGCAGATGATAGCACGGGGGATGCGCGATATATCGGCCATCAGAGTCTCTCTCGGAGCGTGGTGCAAGAGAGACGATCAAAACTTGTGTCTGAAGTGGAGAACTCTCTGGGGCGAGTCTCCGAATGGGGTGAATTGAACTTGGTTCAATTCAACCCGATAAAGACACAAGTTTGCGCGTTCACTGCGAAGAAGGACCCCTTTGTCATGGCGCCGCAATTCCAAGGAGTATCCCTGCAACCTTCCGAGAGTATCGGGATACTTGGGGTCGACGTTTCGAGCGATGTCCAGTTTCGGAGTCATTTGGAAGGCAAAGCCAAGTTGGCGTCCAAAATGCTGGGAGTCCTCAACAGAGCGAAGCGGTACTTCACGCCACGACTTTTGCTTTATAAAGCACAAGTCCGGCCTCGCATGGAGTACTGCTCCCATTTCTGGGCCGGGGCTCCCAAATACCAGCTTCTTCCATTTGACTCCATACAGAGGAAGGCCGTTCGGATTGTCGATAATCCCATTCTCTCGGATCGTTTGGAGCCTCTGGGTCTGCGGAGGGACTTCGGTTCCCTCTGTATTTTATACCGTTTGTTCCATGGGGAGTGCTCTGAGGAATTGTTCGAGATGATACCAACATCTCGTTTTTACCATCGCACCGCCCGCCACCGGAGTAGAGTTCATCCATACTACCTGGAGCCACTGCGGTCATCCACAGTGCGTTTCCAGAGATCTTTTTTGCCACGTACCATCCGGCTATGGAATGAGCTCCCCTCCTCGGTGTTTCCCGAGCGCTATGACATGTCCTTCTTCAAACGAGGCTTGTGGAGAGTAGTAAGCGGTAGGCAGCGGCTTGGCTCTGCCCCTGGCATTGCTGAAGTCCATGGGCGACGGTAACCACTCACCATCAGGTGGGCCGTATACCCGTCTGCCTACAAAGGCAATAAAAAAAAAAAAAAAAAAAAAACAACCAACACTATTGCATGTCGGGAAATATAATCCAATAAGTGAATGATATACAAGTATGTAGGTATTGTTAGGCGCTGGGGTTCGGGATAAATAAAATTTCACCAAAGTACAACTAAAAACTGTATTCAACACTTAGAACACTTAAAACACTTCATAAACACTTTAAAATTCTCAATTCGCTTCTTCGCTTCAGTTGATCCGTTCGCTGTTTCGCTTCGAGTAGTTGCGATTACTAATTGACTGCGTGCCATCTCTGCAACGCTATTATAGCCGATACCACATCCCTAGAATTATCGAGAATATTCCACACATTTCTAGTATTGTGTTTCCGCTATATGACAATAGATGGCGTTGTACGTCTCAAGCGCTCTAGGTTCTACTAGATCCTTTGATAATCGTTCGACTATTCGGCGATAGATGACGTTACTCTTACCGGCGTAACAGTATGTAAAAAATGACCTTCTGAAACATTAGACGCAGCGATCTCGGGTAGGCTTTGAACGGGCTTTGATTTGCTGTCGCCATGATGTAGTGCGTCAGGGATAGTTGAGGACGCCCACATAGACAGTTTTTCGGCGGTTGGACGCAAGCGAGTCGCGTCCTACAGCACCTGCGGTTTTTCGTCTGGAAGATGGATTTAAACTGCTTGATAATGTAGTAAAGGCGCAGACTGTGGATTGAGCACTCCAGACCCAAACTAAATTTTTGGCTACGATAGTGACCAGCATATATTTGTATTCGTGTATGTGTGTGTGTGTTTAGAAAGGAAGAAAGGAACTGATTTTCATCACAGTGATGATATGCATCACTTTACACGAACATACGTACAAAATAGTGTTGTAATATGGCAATGATAACAATGATTTTAAGTTTGTAAAGAAGACTCGTTTGCCAGGTTTCACAGAGTATGTGAATATGTAATGGTTTAGTTAATAAGAGACACGACTGCTTTGATCACAAAGCTATCCATATTGAAATAAAAAAAAAGAATAATCGCTACAGTTTTTGTTTTGCACCGAATCTGAACATCGGTAATCCGAACCCTCAATAGTGAGAGGCTTGCTTCAATCTCCGATACCCATTGTTTAGGATGAGTAGCCAGATTTGAATTAAAAAAAAATCGATAGAGGCGCTTTAAGCTTAGGGCACAAAATGTTGACAATGCTTTTTCCTCTCAAGCCGGACGAGTTCGAGAACCTCTTAACAGAAACTATTTGCTGTGACTAGTTGTTGAATAAAGGCCACAGCTATGTCAATATATTGACTTTGACCGCATATCTCATTGTGCATGGTAGCATTTTTGGAACGAAGTTCCTTATGGGACGATGCGGAGGGGTACCCTAACCGGGAAAAAACGTCCGTAACGTAAGATTTTTATTAGTAATGCACACAGTGTACTACTTAACTTTGTAATAACGTAGAAAAAATATAATAACATTTTTTTATCATTCATTTACCACGATCTCAGAGCGTCCGTTTGCGCAATACACTAACTCTACTGCAAACAACCGTGAATGAAGTGTACCACAATAAGTTCGCATGTTACCGAATGACTGTGGGTTGTTGCGAAGCCTCCAGTTTTATTTTATTTATAACTCGAATAGAACTTTAAATTAATATTTTTATAATAGAGAACTTCGTTCATATCCGGTGTCCCACGACACCACACATCTTTTTTTTGAGGTATTTTGAGACAATTAATCAATTCATTGGGCCGGAGCTGAAGTCAAACGTGGCGTCGTAACTAGTTCATCGAAATAGTTAAAATTAAAGCTACATTTATATACGTAATACTAGAAATTATGTAAACAATATTATTGCCAATCTTTCGAAAATCTAGAAGAGGGTAGATGAAAGTGATAAAACATCAAAGCTAATTGTCGCGTTTGAAATTAGACGTGTAATGCGGGCGGCTCAATTGTAATTTGAATTTTGTGCGTGATTTTTGCGTAAAAGATATTTATTTAGATTGTTACAATGATTATTTTGGAATTTTAAAATTTTTGATTTCAGAATAGAGTACAATATGTCATAATGTACATAAAAATTTAATAAACAAAAAATGGAAAACATTAAGTATAAAAGCGTAATTAGCGCATTAAGTATAAAGCACAGTCGTCCACTGCTGGACATAGGCCTCTCCCAATCTACCCCACTGAGCCCGGTCTGCGGCTCTCCTTGTCCACTTCTTGCCGGCCACCGTGCGGAGGTCATCGCACCATCTAGCCAGGGGGCGTCCCACGTTACGTCTTCCGCTGCGCGGTCTCCACTCGAGAACCCGTCTGCTCCAGCGATTAATTAATTGAAAAAAATATAAATAAATATCAATAATATAATGATAAAATTATTGTATAAATAACAAACAACTAAATAAAGAGCAAACAAATCATCATAATATTATAATATTATAATATGAATGTTTGCCGATGTTGGATTCAAACAAACGGCCCTCGGACCAGAAGTTAGGTGCCCTAACTACTATACCAACGACTCAGTCATAATGAACATACAATTGACATACGTGATATACAATTACGAATAATCTCATGTCTCAGAGTCTGTGATGTCATAGTGTCACATTCACACAGTAATGTCAGTTTTCGGTAACCACTTACGACCAAGTTAGCCGTGAACTCATTCACCAAACCTTCGCATTACCTAGAGATACGGTTATAGGATTTATGTAACAGCTTTTTATGAATTTGGTTCATAACAAGTTCATGTATATTTATGTATTCACTAGAGGTCCCGCAGTAGTCGAAATTCGACTATAATTAATTGGAATTGTAAGCTTGTACACTATTATGATTGTATTTTATACTTCTATAATCACAAATTTCGCCAAGACTACACTATAAAAATATTAACAAAGACAAACAATATTTAATCTCAATTTTACAACAGACGTCAAGAACAAAAGTTTGACAATAAATAGTATGCATGCGTGTGTGCGTCAAATACACGGTATGTAGTGTGTGTAATGTTTTCTTTATTGATTTAATGTATCTTTTATGCATTATTTAAAAAAAAATTAGCATTGTGCACTTCTTCTCTATATTCTCTATAAGTGTGGAAAATTTCATACTCCTCCGTCCGCGCAATTTTCATAAAAAGGGATAAAAAGTTTTTGCTTCACGTATTAATATATAGATTATACATATATGACAAGAAAGGAAGTTAAATTCAAAAGGCTCATTCAGTAAGAAAAATATACAAAGCGACGTGACAAGCGGACAATGCCGGACAACGAATCACGGAATAGCGCTATTTGTAAATAATCAACATATTTCTATTCTGAATGAGGCGCAACCCTAGGGAATTGTTTCGGAGACTCGAAATGTGGATATGGTATTCTTCGATTGTGATTTTAATGATTTTGTAATTATTATTTTTTAGTGTTTAATAAATTATTGGCTACGGCGCAAATGATGGCGACGTCTTGTGAAGCGGACTGATGACCACGACCATTCTGCCAAGAGTGCAAACGACTGACAACAATTTAATAAAATGCATTATTAGGGTTATTATTTCGTAAAAGGACTTTGTTGTTTCAATGTCATGTGGTAACATGTGGTCAATGTGTGGTACATACATTACGCAGATATAGGGTATAATATTCTGATATTTCATTTGCATAATTATAATTCTTCATCATCGTTCCCTCACTGCTAAGGATAGCGACCACATGTGACTTTCCTCCATAGTGTTCGGTCATGGGTGGTATGGACCACATAGTACAGACCAATACCAACCGCTTTATTAACCAGATCTGCACATCTGGCTGGTGTTTTGTCCACGGCGCGTTTGCCTTCTATGCGACCCAAAAGTATAGGCTTCTAGCTTCTAGTTTGTAGTTTCTAGTATAAGCTTCTCTAATTCATGTTTTGGAGACCGCCTGATGTTTCCGAAGTATCTCATAACAAGTTCTTGGCAGATGGCAGAGAGCCTTTCTGAGAGACAAAACTTGCATACGCCCTATCATGGATTATTCAAGTGTAGTGTTCGCTCACGTGGCCTCCACAAACTTGAAACCCCTTCAAATAATACAATTCCATTTTTGCAGGATAGCCGTCGGAGCACCGTGGTAGATGAGAATCGTGGATCTCCACCACGAGTATCCAAGTATTGCAGTCGACATCAGTGAGCCATTTCGCGAAAGCGGCACGACACGGGAGCCCTCTCATCGTGGTCGCCGGTAACTACATTTCCGATCCTGGGGACCGAATGGTAAACAGTCGACGTCGCCCAAAACACGTCATTTCAGATCCTCCCTACTAACGGTGCTTTTAGGTACCTCAAGCACCGGTCATCGCTTTCGTCGAACCCGTCGCTTGCGACGAAGGGCTCGGCGAATAAATTAACCTACAGACACAGCCCATTGAGTTTCACGCCGGGTCTTCTCAGGGGGTCGCGTTTCCGATCCGGAGGCAGATTCTGCGAAGCACGGCTCTTGCTAGAGTTCGTGTTAGCAACAATGTCAAATTTGAGCCCCGTGAGCTCACTTACTCCCCGGTTACGCTGAAATGGTCTACCAAGACCATCAGCTTAGGTAGAAAAAAAAAACAAAAATTTTTTTTTTCGATGTTTCGTTTTTCTAAAATGGACTCGTTAGTTCTCATCGTAGTCCAGGGTACTCGGAGGAATATCACACAGAACAGGAAAGTCAACATTAGCACCATATGCTGCATGTACAATAACCAAATGCTGTAGTTTTTCGCCAAGCTGCAATCCTGGGTACTGATAGTAGCGTGCTTGAAGCCAGCATTGTTTGGTGCCGTCGTTTCGCCAATTTCCGCTACAAAGCAATCGCGTCTTGCATTTGTAGTTTGGAAGTAATATAATAATATGTGGTAATATTCATATTAAGCTAGCAAGAGGTTCCCGTCACAGCTTAGTCACGTCTAGAAAAACAAAAGCTTGCATTACCTTGTGGTGTAATCTTGTTCATGCCAATTTCTAGGAAACGAAATAGCTGGGCATAAAACAGTTGTTGACAGTGATCGCCCAATAATCGACATTCGACCTCAACCACAGAGGCTTCAAGATTTAGTAACGAAATACTATTTCCTAGAAATTTGTATGGTACAATACTCAAGCTTATCAATAACGACTTTTTTGTTTGCCTTGTCAAGCTAAACAATAAGCTAAAATAAATAAAGTCTGTTAACTGAGAAGACAGTCATACTTAACAATTTTGTTTTTGCGTATTGTCTACAGATTATATCTAATATTATTATTATTATTTACAGATTATATCCAATATTATTATTTCTAACAATAAAAATACTACGACTTACGTTTTATGATGAAATTTAATTGTGAACCACATCTTAGTATGTACGGTTCTTTCAATAGCTAGACAGAATGGTCAAACTTTTTAGATTATTACAATCAGGTCAATAAATACATACTTTTCCTACACAATCAGAATATTAAAACAAATAAAATAATAACTCAATTAAACAATCAGGAAAAGTCGCGTTAAAATAAATTCATCTGAATCCTCTGAACGGCTACTAAAAATTTAATAAGGAAAAAGGAATCGAGAAACTGGATAATAATTCCTTGCCTAATTAAATATTGATAATGTATTGCTACCTTTTTAGGGAAATTACATTTGGAACATCCTTTTTCTATAAGAAACGATTTTTATTATATCTATTCCAAAAAATTGGAATACCAAATATTAGAGAAAAACATTTTTATTGCTGGTAGGCTGTTAGGTTCCAATTTCTTGGAATAATGGAATTAAAAAATCGAATTAAGAGATCAATTAATTCATCACTTAATTTGTATTCGAAATACTCACCCATGTTTTTAAGATTTTGAAAAAATATTTAATACCACGTAGACCGTAAGAAGTGATCGCAAAAAAAAAGGTAATACTACACATTTGCAAACTGAGTTTTTATTTATTTTATTGCTTAGTTGGGTGGACGAGCTCACAGCCCACCTGTTGTTAAGTGGTTACTGGATCCCATAGACATCAACATAATTGCCGCCACCCACCTTGAGATATGATTTCTAAGGTCTCAGTGTAGTTACAAAGGCTGCTCTACCCTTCAAACCAAAACGCATAAATGCTTCACGGCAGAAATAGGCAGGGTGGTGGTACCTACCCGAGTAGACTCACAATTACGTCCTACCACCATTAATTTCGCAAATTATAATTTTTCAGATTTGATTTTTATTACACGATGTTATTTCTTCACCGTGGAAGTCAATTTCATTAGAACAATTGGTATTTGCCAGCAGGATTCGAACACCGTTGCAATGGCAGACATGAATGCACCGGACTCACAAGAGGTCCTACCACCAGTGATTACGCAAACTATAATTTTGCGGGTTTGACTTTTATTACACGATGTTATTCCTTCACCGTGGAAGTCAATCGTGAACATTTGTTAAGTACGTATTTCATTAGAAAAATTGGTACCCGCCTGCGGGATTCGAACACCGGTGCATCGCAGCAACGAATGCACCGGACGTCTTATCCTTTACGACGACCTACAATTTGTGAGTACTCTTGTGAGTCCGCACGGGTAGGTACCACTACCCTGCTTATTTTTGCCGTGAAGCAATAATTTGTTACTGTTTGAAGGGCTAGGGAGCCGTTGTAACTATACTGAGACCTTAGAACTCATATCTCAAGGTGGGTGGCGGCATTTACGTTGCAGATGTCTATGGTTTCCGGTAAGCACTTAAGACCAGGTGGGCTGTGAGCTCGTCCACCCATCTAAACAATAAATAAAAAAAAAAACAAAATGCTCCACATTATATTAACATTCTATATGTTATGTGCCTTGTTACGGTAACTTATGTTGTGTGGCCTTGAATTCTTCACGTGCTTCGAATAAGTACTCTTACACTCTCAAAAGAATTTCGGCGGCGGGACAATCATTTAATTAGCTTTGTGAAGACCCACTGCTAAGAATACTTTCGAAGCTATGTCGAATTTTGTCGTTCGTGCGATTTCGTCGTCTTGCTTTAAACAAAGATAATCTGTTCGAGCTTTTGTAGTCATAACGAGTCAAAAACGTAAATAACTAGTAAAACGTAGTAGTCAAAACGAGGATATTTGAAAGTATTTAAGCATCAATTACCTACGCAAATGTTGACGTAAATAAGTAATAGAAAAAATATTTTATTTTAACCTCTAGAATCTAACATGCAGTGAGCTCACGGGGTGCAAACCGGAAGTGTTGCTAACACTAGCCCTAGCAAGAGCAGTGCTTCGTAGAATCTACCACTGGATCGGTAACGCGATCCACTGAGAAGATCCGGCGAGAAACTCAGTGGGCTGTGTCTATGGGCTAATTCGCTCGTCGAGCCCTTCGTCTCAAGCGATGAGTTCGACGAGGACGGTGACCGGGAATCTATGTAGGGTTTGTAGGGTTAGGGTTAACTAATCCAAATATGAACCCATTTTATAGATGCCTTGCAAATAAATAGAATATTAATCCCACAGTCGAACCAAAAAGTCCTAAATTGACTGGGATGCATTGATGAAAGTGGATATGCCAGAGAAATGTGTGAGTACAGAGTTGGCTTATGTTAGGTCTGAATGGATAAGAGGACATACTGAGTCGATCTGAGAAAGTCGGCAACATGAAGATTGGAGTTCAACATCTTATATTCATTAAAGCCTTATTTATACATAAGCCCGGACTAATTGCTTTCTCTTTAATCATCAAGTACTTGTAAAACAATTCAAGAGAATGAGTGAAGCTAATTCTGTACTTGAAAATATCGTATAGTAAATTAAATAGCACCCCTATTTAATTATTTAGTTCGGATACCACATCCATTTCTTTCGTGATCATCCATAAAACACACAGTATCAATATCAGTGAGCTGAGGTAGCGTGATAACAGCTAGTTACATGACGTAATTACAACAAACCCCCGCTCTTCTACCGCATTTATTAAACGAGGGTAGGCGGTTTCGACTTGATTTAATTTTCGTGAATAAGACGTGACGATGTGTTATTAATTTTCGGACGGAAACTGGCCAAGTTGACGTCGGCCAAGGTAGATTTAATATACAATGTATAAAGTACACTATTAAATTTCATTGACTTTGAAATCGTTTTTCCAGAAATTCGTTTACTTTTTGTTTCGATGGGATTTTTGACGATAACATTATACTACCTGGCTTAAATTTGGGCCCCAAGCTTAAACCTACTTAGATAAATTTTAGACCTTATTTATCTATCAAAGTAATACCGCCTAAAATTAGGTTGATCGAATATGCAAAGTTTTGTATAATCTCTCACCCACGCTATTATTTGTTTAAAATATTGCGGCCAAATTGTTGTTTTACGAAATTGTAAGGTCGTGTTATCATAGAACCCTCAGACTTTATCGGGGATGCTTTAGTGTAAAAAAGTAATTTTAATAATGTTTTTAATATTAATAAGAAATTAGAATATTTTTGCCCAAGCTACCTACGTAAATTATGTATTTTATCAAGTAACGCTTTAATGATGTAATCGTTTCTGCTAACAATAGCGTAATTATTATCTACCTCCTCTCTTTATCTATCTTCATCGCATTCCTTCCCTACCTTCTTTTTGCTGTCACATTTCTTCCCAGAGTCGTATCCTCTTGATCATATTGTCTGTGTAGCTATCATACATTCCTATTAACTTAAAAACCATTACATTTTATGGATTAGACAGATATATAGTCAACTTCTTGCTTGCCCTACCGTCGATAATGCTCAATACTGAGGGTAGTGTCCTCCTCTAATAACTTCCTTCTGGATTATCCTGCGCCACTTCTGCCTATCCTCAGCTATGTGGATAGCAACGTGGACTGAAGTGTTGAGAGTGGAGGGCATCTGTATGCTTAGTGCGAGTTTTTTAACGTTCTCGATAGCGTAAAAGTTAACTCAACTTTGTATGCATTGGAACAGCACCCCTAGCGGCAAACGTAGGCAAACGTTCCAACTCCATACAAATTTAAGTTAACTTTAACGCTATCGAGAACGTTAAAAAACTCGCATTAAGCACAATGGTCCGACCAGAGCATTGGACTGCCTGTGGACCTTCCGCATACCTTGCATGCAAAAAAAAATACTAGGAAGCAGAGGACAGCACGACGCCGGAGGGTCCTGCCGCCGGGCGTCATTCCCGGAGCCAGTCAAGCCCATCGTATTATGTATAAGTATATATTTTTGTCGATGTAGTGCAGCCGTCCACGCTGCGAACAGCACTCCCCCCCTTTTCTAGTCCTGCACCCACATCACCCCTGCCCTATGCGGCAGGGAGCGTCTGCCCGGGCAATGGGGTTTGCCCCGAGGCCCGTTCCGTGCCCCCCGTACGACGACCCCTCTTGCTTGCTAACCTTGCATGTTGCCAGCAGCTTCTCTAAATTGTCACCTCTCTTTCTGCCAATGTGTTTTATAGTCCATTAATTCAATATGAACAACATGAATACTGTGTAAAGGGTATGGATATGGGTATGGATAAATGTCATAGCCATCGGATCGTAGTAGAGTCATATGTCTACGGCTATGACCGAGAGGTCAAAAGTCAAAATTAAATCATTTTAAATATTCGTAGCTGTGATGGTAGCTGATAAACGAGTTAATTACTATCTAAGTACACCGTACACCTAAGTGCAACCGTAATATTAAATGTCACCGCCCACCTTGAAACATGAGGTGTTATCTTTTTTTTTGCTTTAGTAACTGCACGAGCTCACGGCCCACCCGATGTTAAGTGGTCACCGGAGCCCATAGAAATCTACAACGTAAATACAGAGATCTAAGGTCTCCGTTTTTACAGTACAACGGCTGCCCCACCCTTCGAACCGAAACGCATTACTGCTTCACGGCAAAAATAGACAGGGTGGTGGTTGGTGCCTAGGGTTGTGGTGGTGGGTGGTGGTGATCTACCCGTGCAGACTCACAAGACGCCCTACCACTAGCAAAAAATCTATCTATTCGTATTACGATTACAGAAAATATATTTTTACTTTTCGATAAGTTTAGTAATAGATATTTGTACACTGCTTACCAAAGATTCAAGCTATCGACTTAAAAAGTAACTGACAGTCCAAAAAAGCCATTTATACTTTAATTGAAATTTCCAGCTCAATTTCCATCTCCACAGCTAATATTGTTTTGTTCTCATAGGCGATACAGGCATTTGGGCTATGAAAGGTCTGTATTGTTGTATAAGCTTTTGAGTCCACATAGTTTACGACAGCCCTAAATTATATTCAGGTTAACGTTATATTTATTAGGTTAATTTTCGAATGAGCTTAAATCATCTGTCTCTTATAGTATATATCAGAACATTTACGGCCGTCTGGTGTAGTGGTAAGTGACATGGTCACTACACAAGGGGGTCGCGGGTTCGAATCCCGCCAAGGGAAGATATTTGTATGATAAATATAAATGTCTTTTCCAGGGTTATGGATGTATATTAAGTATATGTATGTGTATAATAAAAATCTTACATTTATTTCCGTTATCTGGTACCAGTAACACAAGTTCTTTACGAACTTATCACGGGACCAGTTAACGTGGCGTGGTTGTTAGTATATATTTATATTTATTTATTATTTATTTATTATTTAATGCGAGTCCCTGCAATTTTCGTAAAAAGGGGTATTACAAAGTTTTTGCTTCAAGTATTTAATATATAGATTATGTCTAACAAGCTTCATTTCGATAAGTAAAACTTCAAAACATTTGAATCCGTTTTTTTTTTTTTACGAAAACTCATTTTTAGAATACATTTTATTGGGTTTACCTCCTTTGGACTGTAATCTTTACATCTTTTATTTTAACAATTGAAAAGATGCTCATGCTAAATTACATAAATTTCACTATATAACACATTAGAACTAATTTAGAAATGCTTAAATAGAAAAATTTAAACTGACTTGAAGCTTGAAGCTTGACTTGAAATTGAAATTGACTTGAAGCTTGGTATCCATGTAGAAAATACATGTGTTTAATGGATAGGCTAATATTTATATGAGTGTTGGACTCCCTAATAATCTCTATATATAAAAATGAATTGCTGTTCGTTAGTCTCGCTAAAACTCGAGAACGGCTTAACCGATTTGGATAGTTTTGGTCTTGAATTATTTGTGGAAGTCCAGAAAAAGTTTAAAAGGTGCTAAATATGAAAATGCCCGGAATTAAATAAAAATAACCATTTTGTTTTTCCTTAGATGTGTCCCCCGTCGAACGGATTCCTTTTGTTTGTTTTAAGTTTATTTTATACAAAAGTTTGGGTCTTTTATTTATCGATTGAGGCACTACGAAGTCTGCCGGGTCAGCTAGTAATGACAATAAATAATAATCTTAATTTTAAATGCTCATGCGAAGCGGGCGAGTACGCCTAGTAGCTTATAAATATACTACCACATCTTCATGTACACTGTATGTGTCCCGAGTGCATGTGCGGACAGAAAAAGTAAGACCGTGTATAATAACCGGCAAACTTCTTGAGCATTTGTTGACGTAGTGGGGGTAAGTTTGCGCATGGTACACTCACGTGCAAAAACATTACTTACTCTGCGTCATAATGCTATTAAATTATTAAAATCAACATATGTATTTATTTATATATTTATTAGAACATCAACAAAACATATAGGTTAATAATTGTAATAATTTAATCTTGGGGTAAAATAGATATTCCTTCTATTTAGTCAAAACTAGAGCTGTTGCCAGGTCTTGGTTCAGTTAAAGTGAAGCTGGTATTTGTAATTTTTTTTTCGTTATCATAATCTTGAACATCATCATCATCACTGTTTTCATCACCCGAGTCGCTATCATCGTGATGAATCGACATAGGGCTCATCGGCGTAGTTTACAACTCGGTCGATTCGGTCTTCTTTTTTGTCTATAATTAATTATTTTTTGAAGATATTCGATTCGTAGTAATCGAATGTTACTTTTTTCATTTACCAGCTTCCGATTATTTTCTGTTCTTTTTTTCCATCTGAAGCCTAGCTCTTTCATAATTCGTCGTAAGCTTCATTCCGAGCCATTAAAATTTATATCTTCTTTAAATTTTTCGAAGCCTTTCTACGGTACGGAGTTTCGCTGCTTGTTATGTAGTTATTATGATTACATCTTTTTATTACAGATTGAACGAAACTATCCATTCCGGTAAATTACTTCTTCCCTGATCTTTTCTTACCCGGAGTCCGAAACACGGCGAGCAAGCCAGAGCCTTTAGCTTCGTTAATAATGCACCTAACAGTACTCACTGATGTTTTTGTTGCTTCCGAAGTCTGTTTTAATTTTTCCATATCATTCTTCCCCTGTATTATAATGAAGCAATATACGTCGTACACAAATTTTCTACCCTTTCTTTTAAGTACTACACCAGTTTGTCACGGCATAGTGTATGTTTTATAAAAAATCAACAAACACTCAACAAATAGCAATAGCAACAAAGTCCACAAGCAATTATAACAAATAACTTAACGATTAATAACGATAGACTTTCCACTGTACGCAAGCGTACTTTTGGGAGCAAGCGGAATGAGGGCGCGGTGCGGGACGCAAGGTTCGACTGATCTACCAATAACGCGCTCTATACGATTTCCCCTGCCGTCGCGCCTCACCCTCACCACCAAAGTGATCTAAAATTCGGTTCTGCGCAGTCAAGGTCATTTGCTCAAGAAGTTTGCCGATTACTATACCAAGTATTCCTCAAAATGTTTCAAGCACCTCATCAAGTCCCTTGACTTTTTTTATTGCTTAGATGGGTGGACGAGCTCACAGCCCACCTGGTGTTAAGTGGTTACTGAAGCCCATAGACATCTACAAAGTAGACGCCCCACCCACCTTGAGATATAAGTAAAAAAAAAAAGAAAAAAAATTATAATGTGCAGTATTTTGTTTTTAATGTATCGCACTGTTTATTTGTTTTTTTGGTGTACAATAAAGAATACTCTCTCTCTCTCTCTCTATTTCCATGAAAGTATAGAAGCATGACCAAATAATTGTGTCTTGTTTTATAATAAAGGAATTTATTATTCTACCCACATTTCTAGTCCTAAATTATCAAACGGGCTTCAAGTAAAAATATCTGAAAAATATAAATTGTTTAGAACGGAACAAATTTAATAATGTAATCGGAAAACTAAATTGTTACACAACTCCGAAATTGGCGGCCAAAGTTCAGTGTTAAATGAATTTGCTGGAACTAACCAGTCTAGATAGAACCGCGCTTAGTTAGAATAAAGAGAGTTAAATTGTAAACGTCTATTTCAATGACGCAATTTCACTACATTTTTGTTGATCTAAATCTCAGAGGAGCTTACCTCACCCATTTAGTATTTTTACTACTAGCCCATAGAAATAATGTGAATATTGCCACACGAAACGCTAGGTCAAAATCTCTTATACCAATTGCTGTCCCATCCCACAAACGAACTGTTAGGCAGCGTGGTGTTAGGCGAAGGTGGGTGGCGCATTTACGTCGTAGATGTCTATGGGCTCCAGTAACCTCTTAAAACCAGGTGGGCTGTGAGCTCGTCCCATCTAAGCAATAAAAAAAAAGAACTTAGTGGCAAGGATAGGGGCTCGCACATACAATACCATCATTACAATCAATATTTTTGTATGTCCGTTCCCGGTTTGGTGGGTTCGGTATAGCCGGTTACTTGCTGTTACTTACTTTGGGTCTGGACACGCCAATCGATCCCCAATCGAAACGTATGCGGAACTTGCCCAGCAAGCTATCCTGTCTCCAATGTACGTCTATAATTCATCAAATAAATACACACGCACATGGTACTGCGACAGAGAAAGAGGCCCCGGAAATCTACAAATTAAAGAGCGGACGGTTAGCGTGGTATGGACATGTGATGCGTAGAGAAAAGTGCATGTGACTAGGAGATGTATGGAAAGGGTAGTGCAAAGTAAAAGGAGAAGAGGTCGACGGAAAAAGACATGGATGGAGTGTGTGAATAACGATATGAGAGAAAGAGAAGAGTGAGTGATGAGATGACGGCTTATAAAAGAGAATGGAAGAGAAAAATTAGCTGGGCCGACCCCACCTAGTGGGATACGGTGGAGAAAAAGAAGATGATACTGCGACATGGAGCTCCTGAACGCATACAGTATTTTCTGGAATCACTCGGCCTCGATATTGTTTCCACTTGCGTAGAATATAATTCTGTGACCGGCAATCGTCAGGTTGCGTTCGAAAGGGCACTTTGGTTTGCGTGTTGTTTGGATTTCGTTTGTAATCGATGCGTGTGTGCATGCGATGTTGCTTCGGTCTGCGATCTGATGAATCAAAACGCGGAGACCGATCGGCATGTTGTGTGCTAAATTGTATTGTTTGGAATGAAATCTGATTACAGTGAAGTGAAATCTTTGTTTTGTTCTGCTAGATGGGCAGATGAGATCAAAGACAGTTTGGTGCTAATTGAATCATCTTAAAGATGTCGTGGCATAAAGGGTAATACGCCCGACGTATGCATATCGTAAGGCAGAGGGCAATATTCACATTTTAGATGTCTGTAGGCCTCGGTAACCATTTAACACCAGTTCGGTGTTAGCTCTTCTGTGGCGGTAGCCATCACAGAACACAAGATATTTGACAGATGCCTGAATCTCGCTTACGACATTTTCAAGATAAGCTCGCATATACTATACAAGTTCCGAACAACAACATTCGGACCGTCGGTCTACCGAGCAAATATCACCAGCTCGGTGAAGATCTTCCCTTTGTCGTAAGCCCCAAACTTCCATTCATCTAAGCAATAAAAAAGCGTTATGACTATACCAATGTTCAATTCGAGCGATGTGATACTTTTTTTAAAAATCCTTACTTTACAAATTTCTTGGCAAATGACTCCCACGATAAAGGAATAGCACCGTGAAATAAAATTAAATCTGGGTCGGGGAGTAAGTAGATCCTAAAAATTTCAAATATATTTATGAACAACTTAAAATCGAAATGCATAACGGATTCTTGACAAAACTCGAATAGTTATCGTATCGTAGCAATAAAATAAATACCGATGTAAACGGAAAAATTTGATTCGAGCCCTACACCCCAGCAGAGGGTAATAGGAAAGAATGATGATGATGATGATGTAGCAATGAAAAACTATATCACCAACGCGTTTCCAAAAATACAAAACTAGGATTCTCGAAAAATAAATAAATAATATGCTTCATTCATTCCCAAAAAAATACAATGAAACAACACTGCAAAATCGATGACCATTGATCTGGATTCAAATTTAATTTTCACTCAGTACGGTATTTTACCAGGTCAAAAATTGGCCTCATAACCAGCACCAACTAACTGCATGATTGACGGATTCATTTACCGTTCCAAAATATAACACCTAAGAACTCGGATTCTTAATGCTTAAGCGATAAAGTTCAGAGTTATAATGGCACTTAACAGTGGACGGTAAATGATAAAGTGGCAGTGTGAAGTGTTGTCGGGAAACTTTGATGAGTTTTATCCAGTCAACTACAAGAGTTAGCGTGAAACGTGCTCAGCATTAACGCGGCGACAAATTGATGAAAACAATCGTCATGAAATTTTTCTTTTTGGTCCAAAAATATGAGTTCTTTAATTGGAAAAAGTCGACTTCCTTACCGCAATTTGGACAAGGATTTCTTGACAAATGGGAACAAATCTCACACGGTCATCTGGCCCCAATTTAAGATTCCCTGTGTTATAGGTACCAGAGACTAACATAAATAATTATATACGTTTAAATATTTCCATATGTAGATAATAAAGACCCGGAAGAAGCGCAAACAAATCTGTTCATCACACAATATTTACCCAATACGGGAACCGAACTCACGGCCCTCTGTGCAACCGTCAGGGCCGCTAACCACTGCACCGCTGAGTCAGTTTGATTCAGATTTCAGATGAGTGTATGAAATCGAAACGAGACTCAGATTTTGCGCTTAGTTTGGTTTGAGAATAATGTATAACAATAGGAGTTTCTAAGCAACACGATGTTTAGAAATAGGGAATAAAATATGGACAAATGACGCTAGGACCTCAATAGTCAAAGTGTCTGGTAATTTTTTGCTCAGGTCTTAGAGTCTAAGATAATTAGGTGAATTATTCAATAAACCACTAAACATAAGCACAGCGAATATTTAGAACAATAATATAATAATAACATTTAAGTTGCCGATTTATAGATTTTCTTTTACGTTAATCTTATTTAGAATAGCAGTACTTTTGGTCTAAGCAAAATGACCGAAATTCATAGGTAGCACAGTAAAAATTAACACTGTTTCACTTCCCCTTAATTTGCTAAAAACAATAATGATGGTATGCTTGAAAGCTTTCTTTATAAGAAATAGTTTACAAAACAGATTAAGTGATACTCATTAGTCTATCTATCCCTGCTGAATAGTAATGCCAGAAAATATCTTGATTTCCGGGCTGAATAGTGATTTTTTTTATTGCTTAGATGGGTGGACGAACTCACAGCCCACCTGGTGTTAAGTGGTTACTGGAGCCCATAGACATCTACAACGTAAATGCGCCAGCCACCTTGAGATATAAGTTCTAAGGTCTCAAGTATAGTTACAACGGCTGCTCCACCCTTCAAACCGAAACGCATTACTGCTTCACGGCAGAGATAGGCAGGCCGGTGGTACCTACCCGCGTGGACTCACAAGAGGTCCTACCACCACTAATTACGCAAATTATAATTTTGCGGGTTTCATTTTTATTACTCGATGTTATTCCTTCACCGTGGAAGTCAATCGTGAACATTTGTTGAGTACGTATTTCATTAGAAAAATTGGTACCCGCCTGCGGGATTCGAACACCGGTACAACGCTCAACACGAATGCACCGGACGTCTTATCCTTTAGGCCACGACGACTTTTATACGAGGAAATATCTTGTCGAATAGCTTTAATAAACTATGACTCTTGAATTGATTTTTGAACTTTATAAACGTGCCATAGGGAGCGAGTTCACTAAGTTGCTCACGGTCAGAAGCGAGTCACAGAGTTGTTAACAGAGGACTTTACGCTTATGACATTAATTCTATCTTCAAACAGGTCCTATTACGGTATTGTGTTGTTTGCTCTCGCTGGGTTGGCTATCTGAGCTAATTTTCGAAATTCTGCTACCGATAGACTAGTCTGTGTTTTGGGTTATATTATATATATAAGGTATATTTTACGGGTACCAGTCTCATTCGTATTTTAGCTACTAAACATTCACCCGTTTGCGTTTTTAGGACAGCTGTAATATAATTCAGAGGTCGACCTCATGTTTTAAGGCAGTATTCACTTTGTGTCGGCTATGGGCTCCAGTGACCGCTTAAAATTATGTGGGCTGCGAGCTCTTTCGCCCATCTACGCTAAAAAAATCGTGTTATCAAACCCTTGAAAATTCCAATTAATGAAATGTCAAATCAAAATCAAAATCAAAAGCAGAGCAAGCAAAATCAAGAGTAGTGCTTCGCAGAATCTACCACCGGATCGGAAACGCGACCCACTGTGAAGATCCGGCGGAAACTCGGTGGGCCACAAAGATAATAGCTGCGTATCGTGTTTATGGTTAAAAAGTTTTTCTTTCCGACGACACAATAGGCAGGTACAAGAATCAGCGGTTTTACGACATTGTGTAATGCGAGTCGTCAATTTTACTTTATGGTTTGGTCGCGCGCCGCTGGGTAGGGTGACTATCGGAGCGATCCAAAAGGCGACGGTGACGATGCTAGCGATTTTTTATTTAATGCGAAAATTATTTGCAATATTTCTAGGGAAGCGAAATTTCGATTGAAGTTTATCGTTTTTTGGAACAAAGTTCCTAATGGGATGATGCGGAGGTGTACCCTAATCGGGAAAAAAACGTCCGTAACGTAAGATTTTTATTAGTAATGCACACAGTGTACGACTTAACTTTGTAATAACGTACAGATTAGTAATGCACTCAGTGTACTACTTAACTTTGCAATAACGTACAAAAAATATCATATTTTTTATCATTTTCGTTTAAGCAATACACTAGCTCTTATGCAAACAACCGTGAATGAAGTGAATCACAATAAGTTCGCACGTTACCGAATAACCGTGGGTTGTTGCGAAACCTCCAGTTTTCTTTTCTTTATCCATCAAACGGAACTTAAAATTAATATTTTTTATAGTAAGGAACTTCGTTCCTATCTAGTATCTCACGACACAATACATATTTTTTTATAATATATGAATATAGCCGCACGTAAAACCGAATGCTAGTGCGATATGATAGTATGTACATATGTATATACAATCAATACGTAGTAGGTTGTGTGTATGATGTGGCGACACTTCACCGTGCTCAATTCATGAATTTCCCGTCATAAGCTGTCCTTTTTGCATATATACCAACCTGTACAAAATAATATCCAGTGTTCTACATCTGCCAGCCTTCTGGCGGCTGTGTTCAAATATCGCAAGCAGATACCGACTTTTGTAATAAAATATGTACTTTCTTAAGTCATATTCATGAAGAAATTTCCTGAAGTAAAAATTATGATAAACAATTGAAATTTGAACTTGAATCGTCAAAGTCGGTCACAGTGGTAGTGATGCTTAGGTTCACTGGTAAAATCAACAAAATAGAACAACTAGTTGACAATACAGCTCTGATAACGATTCCTTTACGTCACCAAACATATACACTCGTTAATACGCTGTCACTAAAACCCCAACTTCACACGGTCGCATTGGACTGAACAACATTTTTTTAATTCACAGCCGTTTTAAAGAGGTAGCTAGGTACACTTACGCCCAAAAAATTCGCGAAACTGGAAACTAAGTATCTTCGTAACAGCGTCATGAAACTCGTGATCCTTTCAAGCCTAACGCCGAATTGCTCATTGTACGTAATTGTACAAATACCGCTCCGCTTCAGTTTCGGTATTTCAAGACCTTTTCAACTGGGCCTAAATTACATATTTACGGTACTCGTTTGTTTCAAAAATTATACATTAACAAGTCTAAAAGGCATTAATGACTTTTCGTTTTGTTTTTACAAGGTTTTGTTTGAATCGTTGGCGTGTGCGGACCACACATAAACTACATACATAATTATGTACATATTATTGTTATATCGTTCGATCCTTTTTGTTTTACTTGTTAGACGCGCGGTTCTGGTCTGAAAAGCTATCACTGTATATTAATTTCATATCTAATATATAAAATTCTCGTGTCACAATGTTCGTTCCCATACTCCTCCGAAACCGCTTGACCGATTCTCATGAAATTTTTTATGCATATTCAGTAAGCCTGAGAATCGGCTACTATCTATTTTTCATAACCCTAAGTGATTAGGGTTGTCCACCCCTAACATTTTTTTTTTTATTTGGACGTTTTTTTTTTGTTATAATGTGGTATTATGTGGTTGAATGAGGTTTTGTTATTTTTATTATATATTCCCTCATCGTTCACAGCACTACATACCTCTTTCACTCACATACCACATCCTTACACACTTACAATAAGTTAGTTTTTTTTTACACTAGAAATTCCCTAGAAATCGTAAATTTATAAATTTAGTAAGTTTATAAAATTTTTGAAAACGTACGCGTGTTTCTTTTTTTATTCATAGATAGCGTTAATAATTTTCTGAAACGAGCTATGGTATGTTACTATATTTTTTCTACAAATGTATTACTTTTAAGCGCTAGGATTCGGGTTAATTAGAAATTCTATCGAAGTACAAATTAATATTTTAGAATATTATTAAGAATAAGAAATATTATTAAAACTAATGTATTACATACCAAATGTATTTTTACGCGCTGAAGTTCGGGACAAATAAAAATTCTAGTGAAGTATAAATTAAAAATGTATTAACACTTAGAACACTCAGAGAACACTTTAGAATTCGTAATTCACTTCTTCCGCTTCCCTTCAGGTGATCCGTTCGCTGCTTTGCTCCGATTACTTACTGCCTTCGTGTCATCTCTGCAACGGTTGATACGACATGCCTCGAATTATCGAGAACATTTCTGATAAGTCGAGTAGTTTTGATATGTGTTTCCGCTATTTGACAATAGATGGCGTTGTACTTCTCGAGCGTTCTCGGTTTTACTAGTTGACTTTTGATATTCGTTTCTGCTGTTCGATGATAGATGGCGTTTTTCTTATAGGCGTAACATTACTATAAAGTGGCATGGATGAGCACGGTCAGTCTTGACCAGTTCTCAGGATACGTTGGTTAGAGAGATTAGAGAGTTATTTTTTTTAATTGTTTAGATACCGGAAGCCTTAAGTATTATCAACGTAAATGTCGCCACCCACCTTGAGACATGAATTCTAAGGTCTCAGATTTTACAATACAACAGCTGCTCTACCCTTCAAACCGAAACGCATTACTGCTTCCGAGTAGAAATAGGCAGGGTGGTGCTATTTACCCGTACGGACTCACAAGACGTCCTTCCACCAGTCAAACAATTACCCGCCACCTCAGCCCAATATTGATGGAAGTTAACACTGACTGGCATACAATTCAATCACCTGGCGATGCTACAACTAATTCTCAATCGCCTAGGGATAATTTAAGAGTGGACTTATTTATCTGATTCAGTCCTTATTCATAAATAAGCAGTCTACTACATTTCGAAAGTCCCTCGAGTCTGTGATCAACAATTAGGCAAAGTAAAAAACGCAAATCAGATTTTCCGAGGGTTCTGCCTTCAGTGGCTACTGAATTTTCAGATTCAGGTTAAGACAGTTGTTATTTAAAATGGAGTCTTGGACTTCGTTTTTCGATGCATTGGATGATTGCCATAATCATTGCGGAGTCTACTTGCTCCGGTAACCATTTAACACTAAGTGGCCCTGAGTTCGACACCATTACCTCATCAAGTACTTTTTTTTTTAGATTATAATAACAAGTATCGTTCGAATTTAGGTGCTTACTCTCCCTTAAACAGAATTCTTTGGGACTACAATAATCTCCACGGTAGCGCGGTCTCCGTCAATGTTCCTTCGGAGTCGTTCGATTGCGCTGAACTAATTTTAAGTGAAATAGATGTTTTTTCTAATTGTCTCACAACTTACAGGAAAAATCTGTCGCGGATCATTTCCCAATTAAATTAATCTTAAGCAATGAATCAAATGTAATCAAATCTTAGTTATATATATATATTTTTTTGTTGTTGTTAATGCACTGTCGATTGCACCTATAATTGAGGTGACATCTGCCATGAACTTTTGTCAATTGTTTAATGTTTTGTATTGATGATCACTTTGTTGGTGCAACTTAATAAATAAATAAATAAGTATTAAATAAAAACACTGCCAACATCAAAGGCACCGTAATATCACGAAGAAATCGTGTGTGAAATAGTACTCTCAAAAATGTGTTCATCCTTTATTAGGTTCATTGCATCCGATCAGCTTGATATGGAACTCCATTCAATTGTTCATTGTGCCGTAATTTTAATTGACGGCACTGGTATTTGGTGGCAAATCGGCGTCACGATAAGCTCTGGGTTCCGGATTCAAATGGAAAGCCAACGAATGTTTGTTTAAATCCGTTTCGAAGTTGTTTTTGTTTGAGTGTGAAGTGTAGTGATTTTTATTAATGTTGAGTGTTTTAGATTTACTAGAGGTCCCGCAGTAGTCGAAATTCGATTATAATTAATTGGAATTGTAAGTTTGTACACTATTATGATTGTATTTTATACGTCTATAATCAAAAATTTCGCCAAGACTACACTATAAAAATATTAACAAAGACAAACAATATTTAATCTATTTTCAATTTGACAACAGACGCCAAGAACAAAAGTTTGACAATAAATAGTATGTATGCATGCGTGTGTGCGTTAAATACATGGTATGTAGTGTGTGTAATGTTTTCTTTATTGATTTAATGTATCTTTTATGCATTATTTAAAAAAAAAATTAGCATTGTGCACTTCTTCTCTATATTCTCTATAAGTTTGAAAAATTTCATACTCCTCCGTCCGCGCAATTTTCGTAAAAAGGGATACAAAGTTTTTGCTTCACGTATTAATATATAGATTCTTTTCGCTGTTCTATTAAGTGATTTCCGTAATAAGAATCGTGAATTGGATCTTGAAGCAAATGGAGAGACTCGCGATGAAGCTACTACTATGAAGACACTAAACCGACACGTCGACAACCATATGAGCTGAAATTTTTGAACATCTCAAGGCTTGTGATAATATGAACTTTTTCATGTCTATGGAGTCTGGTAACTACTTAAAATCAATAGTAACAACCTTTCTAAGGAAACAACTTAATTTACAACAACTTATTTTCTGTTATTACAATTGGCAGCTGTTTAAAAATACAGCCATTTCTGGTTTAGATGCTTTTATAATAAATAATAGTTTAAAAAAACTAAAAGACACGCTTTATATAAAATTCAATAAGAAAATAAATTTAAATAAATTTAAATTGAAAATAGTATAAATTATATTTTATTGTAAAAAAAAGCGTGGGGTGCATGGTGTTATTAGTTATAAATATTTTTCTGACAGATATGAGTAGAAAAATTATTATCTCAATAATATTTTAAAAAGCACCTCACGCTTTTTTTTAAATTAAATATATTTTACACTATTTTCAATTTAAATTTATTAAAATTGATTTTCTATTTTTTAGTTGAATTTTTCATAAAGCGCGTTTTTTAGTTTTATTAAACTATTATTTAAATTTTATTTTTTAGTTAAATTTTCTATAAAAGCGCATTTTTAAAATTATTAAGTAGGTACTTTAACATCAATTCCTGCCTTATCGACTAGATAAAAATTATATAAATTGACAAAAATCTTATTTTGCAAATTGAATAATGGAATAATAATCTTAACAAATTAGTGTATTGTCATCGGTCCTTGATAAATCTACAAAGTTTGAATGAAATCTGCCCGTTTAAAGTGGGTCAAAATCACGTCTAAAGGAGTCAGTTACAAACATACAAACATACATACAAGTGAAGCTAATATAAAGCGTGTAAAAATGGTAACCAATATTATTATATTTATCGATAACACACTCGCGTACCGCTCAGTCGATTGAGTTCGTGGATTATGTTTGACAAATCATTGTAAACGTATGGAATGCCAAATCGTCCAGCGGAGAATCGAAACGCAAATTTTCAATTAATTCTATTTAGTTCTGTCTGAAATTCATTAATATTGCTCTCGACATTAACAAAATAAAAAATAAATAAATATTTACTAACAATCACGCCACGTTAACTGGTCCCGTGATAAGTTCGTGAAGAACTTGTGTTACAGGTACCAGATAACGGAAATAAATGTAAGATTTTTATTATACACATACATATATTTAATATACATCCATAACCCTGGAAAAGACATTTATATTTATTATCATACAAATATCTTCCATTGGCGGGATTCGAACCCGCGACCCCCTTGTGTAGTAACCATGTCACTTACCACTACACCAGACGGCCGTTCATGAATCGCCTCTAAGATCTAGTTAAAATATATACAATGCAGTATTTTTCGCTATTTGCGAGTCGTAGGTATAATTAAAACTACATTTAAACAATAAATTTAAACAATGTAAAGACATTACAAACGTTTTTTTTTATTGCCCTTGTAGGCAGATGAGCATACGGCCCGACTTCAGCAATGCCCAGGGCAGAGCCAAGCCGCTGCCTACCGTTGAGTACTCTCCATAAGCCTCGTTTGAAGGGCAAGTCATAGCGCTCGGGAAGCACCGTGGTGGAGAGCTCATTCCAAAGCCGGATGTTAGACGGCAAAAAAGATGTCTGGAATTTAACTAACCTAATACAATGACAAAAAAAACAGGAAATTAGACTCTTGGAATTAAATTTACTTATTTTTAGATTCGTTTCTACTACTTGAAAGTACTGCATCGCTTTCTACAGTGCTTTTTAAGTAACTGTAATGCTATTTACCATTTGACTCTGCAATGAATTAGCTTCCTCGATCTCTTATTTCATCGATCGAGATTACATGAGCTCTCGGAGAAATTTCAACAGAAGATTTTGACTTGGCTGTTCCTTTAGCATTACTACTATTAGCATGGATGGGGCAGCCGTTGTAACTATACTGAGACCTTAGAACTTATATCTCAAGGTGGGTGGCGCGTTTATGTTGTAGATGTCTATGGGTTCCAGTAACCACTTAATACCAGGTGGGCTGTGAGCTCGTCTACCCATCTAAGCAATAAAAAAAAACAATTCTATGTGCGACGGTGAGCACTAATCATTAAATGATTTGTATACTTTTCAGTCTTCGAAGCCAATAAGATACAATCATATTAGACAGGCTCTTGTAAAATCTAGTGTACAAACTGTGAGATTGTGAATAGTAAGCTAAAACCTATTTTCACTGTTACAAATAAGTAAAGAGTTCCATTATCCTTGCTTAACTTTACTCTATTTATCACTTAAACAAAGAGATATATCTATTCAAAAGAGCCGCGAGTCGCAATATAACGTTATGTCAAACGCCTCACAATGAATCTTGCATGACGGCGAAAAATACAATACAAATCCAATACCACTTTACTAAATAAACTAGCGGCCCGCTCCGGCTCCGCTCGAGTGTTTAACAAAAATTTCAACGATATTTGACGATATTTTATTTTTCTATACTTATACTTATACTTATAATATTATATTATATTATTTATATTATAAAGAGGAAAGATTTGTTTGTTTGTTTGTTTCGAATAGGCTCCGAAACTACTGGACCGATTTGAAAAATTATTTTTCCATTAGAAGCCGACATTGTCCCTGATAAACATAGGCTACACAAAAAAAAAAAATTATTTACTTTTTTTTTGGTTTCATGTGTGTTTTAATGTTTCTGAAGCGAAGCGAGGGCGGGTCGCTAGTTTTTAAATAAAAGAACACTTATTGCGGCATAATTACAATTTTCGACACTTTTTGTAATTAATAATGTGTTCTACAAAGTCTTGGTACATTATTTTATTCTATCATCAATAGTTTACGCAGGGCACGCGATGTAAAGAATATTTTAAGAATTTCTCTTATACCTTGGGTTACATTATTGTAGTTTTAGTAAAGATCACTAATTGTTTTCAAAAAAGATTATACCTATGTCACTCGGGAATAGTGTAGCTTCCAAACAGTGAAAGAATTTTTCAAATCGGTTCAGTAGTTTCGCAGGCATATTCAATACAAACAAACAAACAAATCTTTCCTCTTTATAATATTAGTATAGATATAAGAGGCATATAGAGACTCATCTGCTTCAGTTTTCCTTATCCCGAGCAACGATTAATGAAAGGACCAGAATTTCGTAGAAACTCTAATCCGTTTAATACCTTAACTTGGTCCGAATTCATCTTGAAGTTAGGACCTTTGCTTGGAACAAATTCCCAACTGATTATAGGCTATTTATTAAAGACGATAAACAGGTTAGACCCTGAATGTTTTTTTTTTTTTTTTTTTTTTTTTTTTTATGATTGAAGGATTACTGGTGGCCCGGAGGCCTTTCCAGTTTCACCAGGACAGGTGGGCGAGCAAAGGCTCAGCCAGGAGGGGTGGGATTTGCTAACAGCTACCCGAGCGCCTCCGAAGGAGACCTAACAACTCAAGAGTAGCTGCTTCGCGAATGAATCTACTACCGGATCGGAATCGCGACCCACTGAGAAGATCCGGCGAGAAACTCAGCGGGCTGATGCATGGGTTAGGTTGCACGTCGACCTCTTTGTCGAGTTCGACGAGTACGGGTACCGGGGTCCCTAAGCCTGCTCCTAGTATTAGAGCTGAAGGCATCTAATGCAAAGGTTATTGGATCTGATGGATCCGTAAGGACGTGTCTAGGGCGTCGACGGTGACTGGCTCCTGCGTGATCAGGATTCGGGGAGTAGTCAGCGGCGGCAACGATAAGGCGATTATCATGACGCATAGCCTTATCGAAGTATCGTTCTGACGCTGACTTCATGTATTTCCGAATTGATTCGAGGCCCAGATCGTCGTGTAGGTCAACGTTCCTCACGAACCACGGAGCCCCGACAGCTAACCTGCAAAAGCGGGATTGTAGGGATTGGAGGGTGTCTATGTGTGTGCGGGCCGCGTGAGCGAACACCACACTCGCGTAAGTCATGACGGGCCTTATGCAAGTTTTGTAAAGTGTCACCTTGTTCCGAAGGGACATTTTACTCCGCTTACAGATCATGGGGTAGAGTCTACCGAGAATAAACGCGGCACGGTCACGGACTGATTTTATATGCGGGCGGAATGTCATCGATGCATCCAGGGTAACGCCCAGGTACTTGACCTTCCTGGCCCAGGGTATGGGTTGTCTAAAGAGAGTAATCGGGGGTGTGAGATTCCTCCTCCTAATCCGGGAGGAAATCCGTGAGGAGCTTCCCCTCTGAAATAGCACCGCAGTACTTTTCGATGGGTTGATGTCTATGCGCCATTTTCGGAACCACTGTCCTAGGGCTAGGGCTGCGCTCTGAAGCTTCTTCGCGATTAGGGACTTATTTCTACTAGAATAGTAAACAGTCGTGTCGTCGGCGAATAAAGCTAAATGGGTCGGCGGCGACCGGGGAATATCGTTGACGAATAAGCTAAATAGGAGGGGTGAGAGGACAGAGCCTTGTGGGACTCCAGCTGTGAGAGGTCGTGGGGAGGAGCGGGTACCCTCGACTCGATATCGAAAAGAGCGGTTCGACAAGAAGTCCCGTATGATGAGCACGAGACTATCCGGCACGCCCATGTTGAATAGTTTGAAAATCAAACCATTGTGCCAGATTTTGTCGAACGCTTTTGCGACGTCGAAGAAGAGAGCTCCCGTGTATAACGGTTTTGGTCGATTAAGCCCCACAAGAATGTGCTCCGTGAGGCGGTGCACCTGTTGAACGCATGAGTGATTTGTACGGAATCCGAATTGTTCATCGATGAGAATGCCCTTGGATGAGACGAAGTCTCTGAGGCGTTTGTAGATCAGACGCTCATACAGTTTGCCTAGAGACATGAGGAGGCTAATCGGGCGGTAGCTCGTCGGATGATTTTTTGGTTTACCGGGCTTATGTATGCCGATAACGTCCGCTTCTTTCCACACCGCGGGAAAGATACAGTTCGCGATAGCGGCATTGAAAATAGATGCCAACATCACGATGAGTTGGACGGGTAGAAGTTTAATAACGCGGTTAGATATACCGTCGGAACCGGGAGCCTTGCGAGGACGTAGGTCTTTGATCAAGTCTTTAACTTCCATCGGGGTGACGGGTGGTAACGCATCCGAGGGTGGCAAGGAGGCTCTGCGTTCTACCTCACTGTCTACTAATTCTACATGAACAGGGTCTACGGATTGAGTGCTGGGCGTGCACTGGGTTTGCAATGTATCGGCCAGTAGCTCTGCTTTTTCGTCATCATCGAACGCCGCGAGTCGGCCTGAGGGGCCTACGAGGGGGGGCATAGTTACTACCGTATCCGATTTGAGAGTACGAGCTAAGCGGTAGTAAGACCTTTGGGAGGGCGCGAGTCTTTCTAAGAAATCAGACCATCTGGCATCTCGGACTTCGGCGATGCGAGACTTTACGTCGCGTTGTAGGGCACGCATTCGAATACGATTATCCACGGTAGGATACCTATCGTAGGCGCGGATCGACGCGTTCTTAGCTCTAAGGAGTTCCCTAATATCGTCGGGCAATTTGAAGCGGTGAAGGAAGTCCTCCGCTACAACTTGTTTCGATGATCTATCTAATGTCGAGGTGATGTGTGACGTTAAGATGTCTATGGCTTCAGCGGTATCCTGAGGAGACGGGGTAGAGTCCGGGTTAAACGGGAGCGATGGTGGATCAGATTCAGCCAGGCTGATGCCCAGCGTGTGCCAATCCACCACAGTCCTCGTGACGGGAACGGAATCGGGAGCGCGACCGAGCTTCATAACGACGGGACGGTGGTCTGAATCTAACTCTGAAACTACTTCGATCGAGTGTAAGCGCAGAGTTACGTTTTTTAATAACGCTATGTCGAGTATATCCGGGCGATGCGCGATATTTAGTGGGTAGTGAGTCGGGGTTAGCGGAGCGACGATATCGAAGGCGAGATCATCGACTAACGCGTCAAGCCGCCTGCCATTCGGGGTTGTGGTGTGTGAGTTCCACCTGACGTGTTTACAATTTAGGTCGCCCGCCAGAATGACAGAGCTTCCCATGCCGAGCAGCGCCTCGATATCACTGCTTAGAACGATCTTGTCCGGTGGAAGATAGACGGACGCGATAACGATCGGCGCGTGTCCAGTCAGTGAGATTCGGCATACTGATGCTTCGATGTTAGAAAGCGCGGGGGGGTCGAGAGGGACGCAGTGCAGGGCTCGTCTATAGTAAATGACGGTACCACCACCACGAGCAGTAAGCCTGTCGTTCCTAACCATGTTATAGTTCGCGATTTTAGGGTCGCGGCGCGCGGGCTTAAGCAGGGTCTCCTGCACCAAAAAGATGTCAATTTGATGGTCACGCAAAAAATCACAAACCTGATCACGTTGATTTGCGAGACCGTAAGCGTTAAAAAATCCTATCGTTACGGATAGGGGCTTTATTCTACTTATGTACGCCATTGATTACCGGCGGAGTGAGGGGAGGACGTACGTATTTAACGACGCGTATACGTCAGCGTATTCTTGCACAACGGCGATGAAGTGTTGTGCAGTGGAGGCGGCGCGAATGGCGTCACCCAAAGCATTAACACGCTCAAAGTTGATCGACTGAAAAAAGTCGATCGCTAGAGCGAGATTGTCGGACGCGGTCGGAGTGCTGGTCGCGGGGGAGGAACGAATCACGGGGGAGGGACGTAACGCGGGGGCGGGACGAATCGCGGGGGAGGGAGCTACAGCCGTGTTCGTGTACGGCAACGGTTTAGCCCAGGCCGAGCCGCTGGGCACCGGCGCCGGCACGAAGGCAGGCTTAGCCTTCGGCACAGAGGGTGCCGTGGCTTTGATGTCAGGGCCGGAAGCTCGGAGGCGGTTTTGGCGCGCGACGCGGCGATTTATTTTAGGGGCTCGGGGGCATCCACGGTAATTCGCGGGGTGACCCTGTGTTCGGCACAGGACGCAGCTAGGTGGTTCAGTCGCGGTTTTTCGATCGCGAGTGCAAAGAGTCGTGGAGTGATCGTCCAAACACTTGACGCATCGAGGGCGCGCGTGACAATTACGGGAAGAATGCCCGTACAACTGACAATTGTGGCACTGGCTCGGAGTGCCTTTTTTATGAGGGGTTTCCACAGTGATTCCGGAAAGCCTACAGACCGTTCGGACGTTAAAGATTTGTTTACCTTCGGGGGTAGACTGGAGGGCGACGAGAACCATATTGTATGGCTCCCTCCCGCGTCCTGTGTGCATGCGGTGCACGGAGTTTACGGGTAGGCCTTGTTCGAGTAGGTCGGCCTTTACGAGCTCGGCATCTAACTCCTTGGGGATGCCACGTATGACTGCACGGAGCTCACGCTCCTCCTGGAGCGTATACGTATGATAACTTATACGCTCCTTTCGGAGGTAGCTTGAGAGGGCTCTATGGTCGTCGGGTGTTGCTACTTTTATTTGTATCCCGTTCGCGAGGTTACGGGCACTGACAAAATTTATGTTATTGGCCTTAAGGGCCAGGGAGACACGGTCCCAAGCAGCCTTCTCTTGAAGAATTAACGGAGGAGGGGCCGTTTGTGCCACCGGGCGCGGCGACGGCGTGGCACGGGGACAGGGAGCGACGGGGGTCGGAGGGCGGGGGCGCGACGCGTTCGCGGCTTTGCTTATTTTAGCGGCCGCGGAAGCTCGGGACTCCGCGGCGCGCTTCTTACCCTTTTGCACGAGGGTGAATCCATCTGTCAATGAGGCGGGGACGAGGTCAACCTCCATATCCGAGTCAGAGTCGGAGGACGAGGAGGAAGGCGCGGGAGCGGCGGACGCGACGGAGGCCGCAGACGATCGCTGAGGTATAACGGAAGCTGCCGCGGTAGACGCGGGAGTTTTTCGCGGGAGTATGGGTGACACGGGTGTGCTGGGCGCGACGGAGGCTGCGGTGTACGGCGCGGGAGTTTTGCGCGCGCTTGCAGGGGACGCGGGAATGGCAGGCGTAGCGGAAACGGCGGTCGCGGCGGGCACGGCAGAACAGTTCACGGCGCGTTTAGCTTTGTAAGCTAAAAATTCTGTTTCGAGGGCCGGGTATTTCTCGCTTAAGAATTCCGCGAGCAGTGTGTTGGTTGGAGAGAACTCCATTTCTTCGGACTGCCCAGGGGGGGCTGCCCCGGGACTTAAACACGCGCTCGCCTTGCGGCGAGGCCCCTGCGTCGGTAACACTAAATTGGCCGAAGCGATTCTAGGAATTTTAGAAATTTTAGTGAATAGAATAAATATAATAGAATTAGAGTGAATAGAACCACTGCACAGTTCCCGGGCGGCAATGCCTTGCAATTAGGCGCAGGTACAAATTCCGAGAAACACTTGGGCCACAGATGTGCCACGAACAATGATCTATTATCACCGGTAGTCACTTCCGACAAAACACTTGGACGCCAGATGTGCCACGAACCGAGGTCGGGCGATCGAACGAACAATGAGCACGTCCACGCGCGGCGGTTGCTCAAATCGGAATGGCCCCTGAATGTTACGCTAATGAAATTGCTTAACGTGTCTGGTGTAGTGGTAAGTGACATGGTCAGTACACAAGGGGGTCGCGGGTTCGAATCCCGCCAAGGGAAGATATTTGTATGATAAATATAAATATGTCTTTTCCAGGGTTATGGATGTATATTAAATATATGTATGTGTATAATAAAAATATGACATTTATTTCCGATATCGGGTACCTGTAACACAAGTTCTTTATGAACTTACCACGGGACCTGTTAAGGTGGCGTGATTGTTAGTAAATAAAAAAAAAAAAAAAAAATTAGAGATTTAATGAAGTTTTTGGCTTCGGGTAATGTTTAGTTGAGGTGAAATGAAAGTGAAGGCGAGGTGATGCAGTCGTTGTGGCCTAAAGGATAACACGTCCGGTGCGTTCGTATGTAGCGATGCATCGGTGTTCGAATCCCGCCGGTAGGTAACAATTTTTCCAATGAAATACGTAAAAAAATTACAGTTAACATTTATTTCGAGTCTAGAGATCTAATTATTTATATTGATAAAAGTAAATTTAAGGATTATATCGATCCATTCTTAAAATAAATTTCTGAAATTCAACACGGTCTACATTAAAATCAGTTTTGGTACCTGCAAAAGTCAGACATAGCAAATATTTTCGCAGACTGTTCAGGCACTTCAGAGTCAGCTCTACCTGGAATAGAAGAGGTTGAGCAAACACAGGACATTGTTTTAGGACGGCCCTTCTCTGTTTTGTGTGCAGACATTTCTGATGCCCACGCAGAGGCAGAATACATTTTACCTATTGAGAAAGATGTGTTTTCTGATAGCCATTTACAATTGAACATTACAGCAAACAAGTTTCTTGTGTAATCAGCTCAATAATACCTAAAATCGTTGTGGTACGTCCAGTGCTCAAATATGTGACTAATATTACAGATAGTTTTTTTCTTTTATTGCTTAGACGGGTGGACGAGCTCACAACCCACCTGGTGTTAAGTGGTTACTGGAGCCCATAGATATTTACAACGTAAATGCGCCACCCACCTTGAGATATAAGTTCTAAGGTCTCGGTATGGTTACAACGGCTGCCCCACCCTTTAAACCGAAACGCAATACTGCTTCACGGCAGATATAGGGGGGGTGGTCCAGGTGGTCGATAAGACGTCCAGTGCATTCATATCTAGCGATCAAACGGTATTCGAATCCCGCAGGCGGGTACCAATTTTTCTAATGAAATACGTACTTATCAATTGTTCACGATTGACTCCCCACGGTGAAGGAATAACATAATGTAATAAAAATCAAACCCGCAAAATTATAATTTTCGTAATTACTGGAAGACCTCTTGTGAGTCCGCGCGGGTGGGTACCATCACCCTGCCTATTTCTGCCGTGAAGCAGTAATGCGTTTCGGTTTGAAGGGTGGAGCATCCGTTGTAACTATACTGAGACCTCAGAACTCATATCTCAAGGTGGGTGGCGGCATTTACGTTATAGGTGTCTACGGGCTCCAGTATCCACTTAACACCAGGTGGGCTGTGAGCCCGTCCAACCAACTATGCAATAAAAAAAACGATTGAAAAGAGGAAGCCATACATTTTTCGAGAAAAAAAGTCTATAAAAATATACTGTATTCTATACTTATACTTTTACTTTAATATTATAAAGAGGAAAGATTTGTTTGTTTGTTTGTTTCGAATAGGCTCCGAAACTACTGGACCGATTTGAAAAATTATTTTTCCATTAGAAGCTGACATTGTCCCTGATGAACATAGGCTACTTTTTTTATTTTATTTTTTATTTTATTTTTTTGGTTTCATGTGTGTTTTAATGTTTCCGAAGCGAAGCGAGGGCGGGTCGCTAGTCAGTCATATAACTATTATTTGTATCGTATCTCTAATCATAAAATATGTGTTATATCGAGGGGTGAAAAATTTCCGTTTTCGAAGATGTCCGTTTTATTTGGTATTAGTACCAACAAGTGGATGTTTTTAATTGAACTTCAATTAAGTTTACTGCCCTCAAACAAGCTGAAGCAATTTGTTTGTTATGATACATTTTGTTCCAAACTCTCAAATGACTGCTATAAAGTTTTTTTTTTTTATTGCCCTTGTAGGCAGACGAGCATACGGCCCACATGATGGTGAGTGGTTACAGTCGCCCATGGACTTCATCAATTCCAGGGGCAGAGCCAAGCCGCTGCCTACCGTATACCGAAATGTCGCTCAATATCTCATGCCCCTCAATATATTATGTACATTTATAACGGCTACCAAAATAACACATACGCAGTTTTACTCTCCGATATTCAAGATTTCCACGTATACCGCGTGTTTAGTTAAAAGCTTCTGTACAAAGTTAATTCGTGTTTGAATATCCCCCGAGACGGCCCGTGCGGTTAGCGGTGAACAAACGCGGTGTTTATAAGCGAAATGTAGTTTTGTGTATTCAAGAAACCATTACTAATGTTCCTTCGAATTAAATAATAATAATAATATAACTCTTTATTTGACACCACATTTTTTTTATTGCTTAGTTGGTTGGACGAGCTCACAGCCTGGGGTTAAGTGGTTAATGGAGCCCATAGACATCTACAACGTAAATGCGCCACCCACCTTGAGATATAAGTTCTAAGTTCTCAGTATAGTTACAACGACTACTCCACCCTTCAAACCGAAACGCATTATTGCTTCACGGTAGAAATAGGCCGGGTGGTGGTACCTACCCGTGCGGACTCACTCACAAGAGGTCCTACCACCAGTAATTACGCAAATTATAATTTTGCAGGTTTGATTTTTATTACACGATGTTATTCCTTCACCGTGGAAGTCAATCGTGAACATTTGTTGAGTACGTATTTCATTAGAAAAATTGGTACCCGCCTGCGGGATTCGAACACCGGTGCATCGCTTCAACACGAATGCACCGGACGTCTTATCATTTAGGCCACGACGACTTCAAAGTGCATATTTTGTAAGAAAATCGATACCTACCTACTAGATTTTAACTTATACAGTTTCATATCTCGACACGAACGGGCGTCTTATCTAAGAGACCACAGAGGAATGATTTAATACTGGACTCGGCGTAAAAACTGTTCCCCTTAATAATGTATTGACTATGTTAATGTGTCGACAGTATTAATAGCGACGTTTGCATTTGATCTTACTCTTCTTATGTTAATTTGAAAGAAGTAAATAATTATATTTAAAAAAAAAACTAACAAAATACGCTTTTATAGAAAATCCAACTTAACAAATAGAAAATAAATTTGAATTAAAAATAGTGTAAAAAAAAGTGTGTGTGTCCGCTCCGACGCACGACTGGAGTTTACTGGATATAAAAAATTAAACGAAACAATACGAGAAATAGTTCTATATTACGACAACACGATACACTACAGATTATTAACAAATTAACGAGACACAAAACAAACGACTAACAAATATATGAAAATACAATAATGAGAGAAACGCGCGATCAGTACGAGGCTTTGTGGCGGACTGCCGGCGCAGCAGCCCGGCGTCACCTGCGATAACGCGGCCGCGCGTTGGCTCCTGATTGGCGCGCGCACGCATCACGCAATCAGGAGCCAATCAGGCGCATAACGCATTTCGTGTGACATGCTATACTCTCTAGTACGATTTTGGTCCCCATAATTTTCATACCCCGGGCCTATATATGTAAATCGATTCTTAAGGAGTAAACTCCAATAAAAAATAAAAAATAAAAAAGTTGCCCACTTTGCACAATACCAAGTTTTTTTTGGAGTTTACTCCTTTAGAATCGATTTACATATATAGGCCCGGGGTATGAAAATTATGGGGACCAAAATCGTACTAGCATGTCACACGAAATGCGTTATGCGCCTGATTGCGCATGTCACACGAAATGCGTATCGCAGGTGACGCCGGGCTGCTGCGCCGGCAGTCCGCCACAAAGCCTCGTACTGATCGCGCGTTTCTCTCATTATTGTATTTTCATATATTTGTTAGTCGTTTGTTTTGTGTCTCGTTAATTTGTTAATAATCTGTAGTGTATCGTGTTGTCGTAATATAGAACTATTTCTCGTATTGTTTCGTTTAATTTTTTATATCCAGTAAACTCCAGTCGTGCGTCGGAGCGGACACACACACTTTTTGTCATCAGTCCTTAATAAGTATACCAAATTTCGAGCTAATTCGGCTTCTGAAGAGGGTCAAAATCATGTTCAAAGATTCCGTTACAGACTAACATACATACGTCTGAAGCTAATAAAAGCGTATTAAAAAAAAACGATAACTTATTAATTTGCCTAGTATTACGTAATTTACAAATTATCCGGAAATCTTGTTGGCGGCCATGTTTGCGGCATCGAAACCGTCTTCCGGTCGCCATCTTCGTTCGGAAAAGTTTGCTTTGCAAGCACATTGTTTCCAGAACTTACAAGTGGCACTTAGCCAAGTTTCAGGTTAAGTTTTTGCTTTTCACGATCAAGTTTCGATTGTGGTAAGGATTAACGAATTATTCCTTGAATTAGGTTATTAAAGGAATTACAAATAACTTTATTTATATTATTATTATTATTATTTGTCTTTAATTTTTTTTCTCAGCAGACGCTGGTACGTATTTATTATGTACTGGCCTTAGCCAAGTAAATAATAAAGAATAAATATTTTTAATGTCCGTTAATTGACTGTTCTTCTATTTCTAAAAACTTACGAACAGTTCTACATGTATATAATATAGCGTTTATTATTATTATATTATTATTGAAATAGAAAAAGACAAAACAGTTCAACGACCTTAGTGTTTTTATCAATAGTAAGAAAGTTCATCTTCTCTATCTTTACGAGAAGGAATGTAAAAGAATTGAAATTACTTAATTCAGGTACAATATTCAATGTCTCTAGTTTTGTGAGCAGACACGATACAACTTATTTTTTAGGATCAATTACAAATCGTAGGTTGTGTAACCTATAACTTCCTTTTTTTCTCTTTTTTTCTTCGGTCCTCAGCGCTATGACATGTCCTTCTTCAAACGAGGCTTGTGGAGAGTATTAAGCGGTAGGCAGCGGCTTGGCTCTGCCCCTGGCATTGCTGAAGTCCATGGGCGACGGTAACCACTCACCATCAGGTGGGCCGTATGCTCGTATGCCTACAAGGGCAATAAAAAAAAAAAAAAGTTCCTTTGTCCACCTTTTGTTAAGTGGTCACGGCATCCTTCAAACCAAAACGCTCATACTCCTAGGCTAACAGAATATTCTCAAAACTGGCTGGCTTTTATAGGCAGGGGCTTTGGTTGTGGTGGTCCTTGCAATAATGTATTCAGTCAGTGACGTCATTTTTGCAATGTTTAAATTACTTTAAAAAAATATTCATTTCATAGTTACTGTACCACCCAAACGACTGACGATACAAAACCTAGTAATGAGCGCTATGACATGTGTCCTTCTGCAAACGAGGCTTGTGGAGAGTATTAAACGGTAGGCAGCGGCTTGGCTCTGCTCCTGGCATTGCTGACGTCCACGGGCGACGGTAACCGCTCACCATCGGGTGAGCCGTATGCACGTCTGCCTATAGGGACAATAGAAAAAAAAATCGGTTGTCTGTTAGGTCGGTTTACTGATGATAGTTGAACGTGACAACGTCAGAAGAAAATACGCCTCAGAGCGAGGTAACGCCGCATGAGTCACGTTTTTCCGTGCGTGCAGCCGGCTCCATCGAATAATAAGACGTTGTCACGTCAAAAAACGAAGCCCAAAAGGATTATACAATTTCGTAACAAAAACACTTCCCCTGAAATCCTATAATACAAACATCGGCAGCAACATTATCGGAAGCCAGCCAAAACAAAGCGTTTCCTACGTTTTCGGGCGTTTTAGAAACTTTTAATAGCTTTATTTAATACGAATGCGAATTATTTGTTTTGAAACCGAAAGCGAAAACCGGTCATTAACCGAAAACTCCGAAAAGCAACGTAGCGATACACACGGTCGTTAGTGAAACTCTAACAAATACGTTGAATAGTTTAGGAATAGACTGTTTAATTAAAAAACGCGTGTAGCACTCGGGGACTGCCGCGGTAAAGCTATTGCATAGCATTTTTTATCAACTAATGAAATTATAATTACACAATAATAATTATTTAATATTAAAACAATAATAACATAAGACCACGCTATATTTATAAACATTAAAAAAAGCAAGACATTAACTGTCCCCTTCACACTCATAAGCTAGACCGCGCGAGAGAGAGATGGGTAGACTTTTCATGATGCGTATGCAGTGCGAAGCCACGCCGCGCAAACACTGCACAAGCGCCATGTGTGAATGTGTTGAACGCGAGCTACATGGTAGGCAGAGTGAAGGTGTTAGGTTTTATTATCGTTACGGAATTTCTTGATTTGGTCGCCGTGCTCAAAGCCCGCGATAAAAGCTATGCAATAGTTTAAAAACTTTTAGACAAAAGAATGTCAGTTCACACCAAAATTTATATTTTGAGCAGTGAAGGTTACTTAATTATTGGTATAATATTATACATGAATTATGTTAGCTTAATAATGCTAGTGCCTTCATATATTGCCATTGTATTTTACTTTAAAATAATAGCAAACAGTTTCAGTTTAACGTGCTAAATTAAAATTATAAGCTACGTGCATACATTTTATAATATAAACCAATCTATATATATATAAAAGAAAGTCGTGTTAGTTACACAATTTATAACTCAAGAACGGCTGAACTGATTTGGCTGAAAATTGCAGAAGATGTAGCTTAGAACCAGGAGAAGGACATAGGATACTTTTTATCACATTCCCATGGGACGTGACATAAAACGTGGTATGACAAAACGCAACTGATATGGAATAGCAAAACGCAACTGACAGCTAAACGTTCTATGGTTAATTAAAGTAGAATTTTGAAGTTAACCGGTTGATGTGTGTGAAACAAACCGTGTGGCGGAACCAAGTTCGCCGGGTCCGCTAGTACTCAATAATAAAGAGCAAATAAGATTTTTAATTATTCAGCTTATGACTTTGATCACTATCCCACATTATATGTCAAACATTCATACACTGACTCGATATGTACTATAATATATTATAACCCACTGAATTTCTTACCGGATCGTCTCAGTGGGTCGCGATCCCGATCCGGTGGTAGACTCTGCGAAGCACTGCTCTTGCTAGGGCTAGTGTTATCAACGTCCTCAGGTTTGAGCCCCGTGAGCTCACCTATTTGTTTCGTTATGCTGGCATAGCCCCTCAAGGCTAACAGGTAGAAAGAATAAAAAAATAAAGTATAATACAAATGTCAAATTGACATTGGACGTAACTAGATGGGACGTTAGAATTGAAATATAAATGTTAAAAGTGACTTATCTATTTCTATTTGAATGAAAAACCCACGTTTTTTTTTTGGTCAAAACTCGATTTCTTTGACTTCGTTCGTACTCTCTACGCAGACGAGCCTTAGAGTTCATGAGATTTTAAACGGTTGCTTGAGCCCACATACATCGCGTAAATACCAACGCCTACCCTAAAACATAAGGTCATGGCTCCAACATTTTGAATAACGCTTGTTCTAAGCTTCATTTGCATCATACTCGGCAGTAGAAATTCACAGAACAAGGGTACTCGTATGGACTCAGAATAAGCCAGTGCGAGGAAAAAAGAAAAAGCTTATCATTCCCAAACAGCGTAAGTAAACAGGCCAGCCTATATTACGCTCGCCATTCTAATCACACATGTGTGACTCACACAAAAGGGATTAGCAAGTGCCGTCTGGGGTCCTCGAATCCATTAATTTAACACCTCAATTAACTGATTCGATTTATTGAACAACTTCAGACCAGCGTACTTCCTTAATCGTATCGAGAATCTGCACCTTATCGTCAAATATAGAATACAGGAACCGCGTAATGTATTCGACTGTTTCCTTATTGGCTTTGATTGGATATTTAGTTGGCAGACGAGGGTAGATTGTATTAAATAGTGATATATTTTCTATTAGTGTTAGAGCGAGTATGATAGAATGAGTGGGTAGTAGCAATGCTGTCAATCATTGTGCCAATATTATCGTGCTCCAAGTCTAGTGGTTTTTTTTTAATGCCCTTTAGGCAGATGAGCATACGGCCCACCTGATGGTGAGTGGTTACCGTCACTCATGGACGTCAGCAATGCCAGGGGCAGAGCCGCTGCCTAACAAAGAGATTTAAGATGAGTTTAATATGAGGTGAGATGAGGATAAGAAGGTTTAAGATGGGGAGCAGTTTTATTAAATACCAACTTTTTTTTTTAGGGATAAGACTTAGATAAAGACCACTGACTATCCCTATGTTATTTTGTGATAACTACCACTAAAATTTAACATAACATTGACAGAGGAGCAATAAGAAGTTTGAGTCCCGCGAATGTTTCCCAAGTAATGACTCGCTCACCGGAGTCTTTCCTTTGTAATAAACACAATATACAGCGCTTCCTAAAGTTTGGTGCACCTTGTATATTACAATTAGTGTACCAGGAAATAATGTCAGGATTTTGTTAAGTTTACTGAGAAAGGCGAATGAAGGCGCCTGAGCGAACACTACACTTACATAGGTCGGCCGCCTGGTGTAGTGGTAAGTGACATGGTCACTACACAAGGGGGTCGCGGGTTCGAATCCCGCCAAGGGAGGATATTTGTATGATAAATATAAATGTCTTTTCCAGGGTTATGGATGTATCTTAAATATATGTATGTGTAATAAAAATCTTAAATTTATTTCCGTTATCTGGTACCTGTAACACAAGTTCTTTACGAACTTACCACGGGACCAGTTAACGTGGCGTGATTGTTAGTAAATATTTATTGGAGTTTACTCCTTTAGAATCGATTTACATATATAGGCCCGGGGTATGAAAATTATGGGGACCAAAATCGTACTAGCATGTCACACGAAATGCGTTATGCGCCTGATTGGCTCCTGATTGCGTGATGCGTGCGCGCGCCAATCAGGAGCCAACGCGCGGCCGCGTTATCGCAGGTGACGCCGGGCTGCTGCGCCGGCAGTCCGCCACAAAGCCTCGTACTGATCGCGCGTTTCTCTCATTATTGTATTTTCATATATTTGTTAGTCGTTTGTTTTGTGTCTCGTTAATTTGTTAATAATCTGTAGTGTATCGTGTTGTCGTAATATAGAACTATTTCTCGTATTGTTTCGTTTAATTTTTTATATCCAGTAAACTCCAGTCGTGCGTCGGAGCGGACACACACACTTTTTTATTATTATTTCACTATCACTGGTGGTAAGACCTCTTGGGGGTCCGCACGGGTAGGTACCACCACCCCGCCTATTTCCGCCGTGAAGCAGTAATGCGTTTCGGTTCGAAGGGTGGGGTAGCCGTTGTAACTATACTGAGACCTTAGAACTTATATCTCAAGGTGAGTGGCGCATTTACGTTGTAGATGTCTATGGGCTCCAATAACCACTTAACACCAGGTGGGCTGTGAGCTCGTCCACCCATCTAAGCAATAAAAAAAAAAAATATATATATATTTATTTATAGGTCATGACGAAGGGTATGCATGTTTTGTAGAGTATCACCTTATTTCTAAGGGACAATTTACTTCGCTTGCAAATCATCGGATAGAAGCGTTGCAAAGATGACACCAAGGCAGTTAGTAAACGGATCTACTCGAAGCGAAACAGCGAACGGATCACCTGAAGGGAAGCGGAAGAAGTGAATTACGAATTCTAAAGTATTCTGTGAGTGTTCTAAGTGTTAATACTTAATGAAGTGAAAACTTCTTTAGAATCGTTGTGATTTCAAACCGAATGCAACGGAAAAAACGACAGGTAAGAGACACAAATACAAAAATGTGTAGGATGAAGCCAGCAAAGAATGAGACAGAAATATACATACTATTTAATACAGCGCCATCTGTGAGATTTTTTAACACTAACGTGTGTATGAAAGCTCTTGTAGTGAATTTTAATTTAGGATTATACGTGAAATTAAAATATCAATTCACAGAGGGCGCTACCTTACAATTATTTACTAATGACAAAATTTTACATATACTTAAGACGTTTAGGATAATTGTATTTTAATTTTGGAAGGTTTCACTTCTACCACGTGTGAATTGCACACATTTTTTTTGTTTTAATTTATACTTCATTAGAATTTTTATTTATCCCGAACGCCAGCGCGTAACAATACATTTGGTATGTAATACATTACTTTTAATAATATTTTTTGCTAATATTTATCTTAATTTTATAATCTACGTTTTACAACTGAACAGAAATGTGACATCGAATATTCTAGAAGGGGAGAAGTGGAATCCACAACTAAGTTTACGATATACCTACAGGCACAGGCGAAGTAGTCGTGGCCTAAAGAATAAGCCGTTTGGTGCACTCGTGTCAAGACTATACGGGTGTTCGTATCCCCCATGCGGGTACCCGTTTTTCTAATGAAATACATATATACTTAATCTACATCTAAAATACATATATACCCTAACGAAGGGAAAGTATTATGTAATAAATATCAAACAAATGTAATTTGCGCAATTCATTGGTGGTATCTGGTGAGCTGACACGGGTAGGCACAACCAGGCTAGTCATTTCTGTGTTGAAGCAGTAACGCGTACTGGTTTGATAGATGTAGCTGTACTGTATAAAATCTATGCAATAGCTTAAAAAGTAATGAATATTCGAAAAATGATGTTTCCTCCTATCATTAAAGCCGCGTTTGAACACATGCAGAAAATACTAAACTTCCAGACATAAAAAAAATATTTTTTCACGGAACAAATTAATTAGGACCGAAGTAACATAAATTTAACAATGCATTAATTAGAATTTGTGTGTTTGCGAACAAAATTTGCCCGTAGTTGTTAAAAGGCGACAGAATTTCGTTGATTTATTTCTCGAAGTAATTTGAGGGATTATTTGAACGGGAATTTGTTGTTACTAGAAACGAAATTCGATATTTTTAATTAAATTGAATTAACTTATTTTAATTTAATTAAAATAGTTGTGCTTTAAAACCGGTTAAATATTTATTTCCACTAGTGGTCCCGCAGTAGTCGAAATTAGACTATAATTAATTGAAATTCTAAGTTTGTACACAATTATGATTGTATTTTATACTTCTATAATCACAAATTTTGCCATGACTACACTATAGAAAATATTAATATAGAAAAACAATATTTAATCTATTCTCAATTTGACCACAGACGTCAAGAACAAAAGTTTGACAATAAATAGTATGCATGCGTGTGTGCGTCAAATACACGGTATGTAATGTTTTCTTTATTGATTTAATGTATCTTTTATGCATTATTTTAAAAAAATATTAGCATTGTGCACTTCTTCTCTATATTCTCTATAAGTGTGGAAAATTTCATACTTCTCCGTCCGCGCAATTTTCGTAAAAAGGGATACAAAGTTTTTGCTTCACATATTAATATATAGATACTTCAGGCTTTACTGACAGATATAGACAGAAGCGACGATTGACGATTTCAGATAAGTACTAAATTCATACTGTCAAATTATCATAAAGTTGAAAATCACGTGACATGTTTTAATTAAAAAAAGTAATTAGATGAGAAGGAGAAATTTTAGAGTTACTTTTGAGATATTTGTGTAATGAATTATAATTCTAAGATCAGAACAAATATAAATTGTTATCAGTGAAGAGTAAGCTAGTTTCATGAATTAGTTTTGAATAGCAAATGTAAAATTATTAGCAAATTTAAAGGTTCTTGAAATTAAGTTGAAAACGATAGAAATGAAAGAAAACAAACTTATTTTAAAGCTATTAAATCAAAATATTCTTAATGTCAAATTTTAAAGTTGAGGTTATAATGAAGACGGTTGTATAAGATACTAGCTGTACCCGTCCGCTTCGCTGGGCATTTAAAAATAACATTAATATTTCTCACCCCCACAAAGATTCTCAACATTAACGCCCCCGCAACTAGTGTAGGGAGTCCAACACTCATATAAATATTAGCCTATCCATTAAGTACATGTATTTTCTACATGGATACCGAGTTTCAAGTCAATCGGATGCACGGTTCAGTAGTCATAACGGAACATCCGTAAAAACCACTGTAGATTTATACCTAATAGATGAAAAGAACTAAAGAATTCAAACGAGTTAGAAAGGAGATTATGTCAAAAAACTGCCTTTGGGTGTCATTTTTTAATAACATGGCAGTTCCAGCGTTAGAAACACAGAAAACAATAGAAAAAATGAGCGCTCTAAAATCTATAAACTCACCAGTTTTCAAAACTCTCGGCGAACTTTATAATTAACCTCTGTATTTCAAATCAAATGACTGTACTATTCGTATCGTTGTATCGTTCGATACATATGTGTATTTACTGAGAGTAAGATGTGTTCCTAGTTCACACGGTTGGGTATAACTTTCTGCCAGTTTAAATCACTATTAATCAATATTTTACTGGTGCTAGGACCTCTTGTGAGTCTGCGCGGGTAGGTACCACCACCCTGCCTATTTCTGCCGTGAAGCAGTAATACATTTCGGTTTGAAGGGTGGGGTAGCCGTTGTAAGTATACTTGAGACCTTAGAACTTTTATCTCAAGGTAGGTGGCGCATTTACGCCGTGTTTGCGATAGGCAGCGGCTTGGCCCTGCCCCTGGCATTGCTGAAGTTCATGGGCGACGGTAACCACTCACCATCAGGCGGGCCGTGACCTCGTCTACCCATCTAAGCAATAAAAAAAATATGGATTAGTTTACTCGTCGAACCCGTCGCTTCGGAAATTCTCATAATGAAAATATGCTGTACCTATGAGTTCGATTGAGTACAGTAATATGGTACCTACTGCTTCATCTTAAAAGCGAACACACACATCTAACACGATCCACAGGGCGTTTCCAGATATATTTTTTGCCACGTACTATCCGGCTATGGAATGAGCTCCCCTCCACGGTGTTTCCCGAGCGCTATGACATGTCCTTCTTCAAATGAGGCTTGTGGAGAGTATTAAGCGGTAGGCAGTGGCTTGGCTCTGCCCCTGGCATTGCTGAAGTCCATGGGCGACGGTAACCACTCACCATCAGGTGGGCCGTATGCTCGTCTGCCTACAAGGGCAATAAAATAAAACGATAAACAATATTGTACATATTATTATAATTTAATTAATGTAATTTCCACCACTTCCACTAGCTCGTCCACCAAATTAAGCAATAAAATTAAAACACTCAGCAGTCATGCGTTCCAGTTTGAAGGGTCGCTTATTATCCGTTTGGTAATAATGTAACACAATCGAAACAATTCCATCTCCTGTCAAAGTTTCACCTTTAAGGAATCATCATTCAAAGTTCATTAACCCACATTCCGTAACTGGAACATTACCGTTCGACCGTCGAAAGATTTACTGTCTTCAGATTAAAGATTTCCTCGCAAACACCAAGTCATTTATAACTGGCAAACTTTGCGACGCGTGACAAAGGAGTCCCCGGCAAAGGATTCCGTTAGGTAAATAATAAATCAAGCAACATGATAGATACACAATAAGTTAAACGTTAAACGACGTGTATTACGTATGATTTACTGGCGTGTTTGTTGTTATAATGATTGCGAATCCGGTTTTGTGTCAATTGAATATCGATTTTAAAATCATAGTTGGAGAATCAAGTTTGCTATATCAAAAGTGTGTTTGAAATTCAATGTATAAGACAAATAGGTATCGGAAAAAATAATTCTAGCATATGTAATGATCGTGAACTTGAAAGAGACCGGGTCTGCGTTTGGAGGTGTGTGTTGTTAATTAGTACCGTGAGGAGTACTCTGATGAGTTATCTTAAATGGTATTGTAGTAGCCGCTATGGAAGTGTCATTTTGCGACTAACCAACATCGCTGTGTTTCTTCAGAGTCAAGTTAAGATTCTAAGATCATTTTTTTATAATTATCATTTGCGCTATTAGCTCTCTTATTACGGACTGACAGACGGTGGCTAATATTATGTATAATAAGTAAGAACTAGAGGTCCCGCAGTAGTCGAAATTCGACTATAATTGGAATTGTAAGTTTGTACACTATTATTATGTGTGTAGTGTATTCTTTATTGATTTAATGTATCTTTTATGCATTATTTAAAAAAAATATTAGCATTGTGCACTTCTTCTCTATATTCTCTAAAGGTGTGGAAAATTTCATACTCCTCCGTCCGCGCAATTTTCGTAAAAAGGGATACAAATTTTTGCTTCACGTATTAATATATAGATGACCGGTATCTCTTCTAAAGGAACATACGGAATTATTACTAGTAAATCAAATTAATATTTTGTTCAGATTTCACGAATCTTATATATAATTAAAAATACGTTTCGTGTTGTCCGTGAATATGAAAACTATAATGTATTTGAAACATTGAAAATATGGTAATATAATAGCAATAAAAAAACGCAAGATTAAATCGTATAAGTAATTTTAATAATATCAAACACAAATTACTTGTTTATATAACATACAAAAGTATTAATACTTCAAACTCAGAGTGTTTAAATAATAAATCTGCCTTCTAAGGTTTGGTACTTGAGAATACATTAGTGGTCTCCATTTTACATCAAAAAACGATACAATAAGTAAACAAAAAATAGCACCATCAAGCGAAATATCTAAAATCTTTAAAATGGATTTCGAACAACAACAATTCTTCGAATGACGTCAATGCGAAATGAAACCTAGATATCCAATGTCTACAGATCTGACAAACGGATAAAGATGGCCAGACAGTATTCGAAAGCAAAAAAGATTACGTAAACAACTGATCAAACAAAAATAATACGACTCCTGCATTCTTAAAGTACTGAACCCTTTTAATAAAATGAAGAAAAAAAAGGTACAAGAATGAAATTGTATTGAAATTAAAAATGTCTGGTCTGTTAACATCGATTGAATTTTATATGGTTCCGTATATTGTTGATGAATAAAGTGAATACAAAAATATCCAATACGATATTTAAGGTTTTTTTTTTGTCAAGAGGAAATCGCCGGACTTTCGCCCTCCACTGGGGACGGCGGGCGGAGCATGTCGGAGTCGAACCGACTAAAACCTCCTGTCGCTCAACAACCAACGTCCAAACCTCACATGAGACAGAACTCATGAAAAGGCAAAAAGGGGGGAAAGTGAAGTGTTTAGTGCGGAGCACATCTCTCCCATCACCCTCCCCCTCGGGACATATTTAAGGTAGAGCGAGAGGTAAATTAACTTTTTGGTGGTAGGGTGGAATCTATGCTAGGATGGGTAGGTACTACCGTCTTATTAATTTCTGCCAGAAAGCATTCATATTTTGCAGTTTGGAAACAGACCCGTTGTATGATAGATTGATTATTGATACTTCGACTTAATGTGTCAAGTTGGGTGGTGGAATTCATGTTTTCATTATTGTAACCACATACCTCCAGATTTTCTATGACCTCGTTCACTAAGATAGTTGCAATTAAAAATTCCCAGAATATTGCCACAAGCAATGTTCATACACATATCGATAATGTCTCAAGTCCGCGCGTAGTTGGTATAGTCCCTTAAGTTATCAACGACTGGGTAGAGAAATGATTAATGTCATATATGACCAATGACACTGGAATAGATTTTTCAAAATAAATACTTTCAGCACCAAGAATAGACTTCCATGAACCAAAATGCATATAAGTAGTAGTAAATAATTTATCTGATGAGTGATTGTAAGCGGCTACTTGTAAGCGGCTACTTTCAGACATTCGTATTTGCGATTAGTAATCACTCTGGCTGGGTCGTTAACCCGCTTGCCCGAATCGATAAGTCTCAATTACATATGCGATTTTACTGATTCCCGTTAAATTATCTTTTAGAACCGATTGACGTTCGAACGTCGAACTCTAGCTAAAAATCCTGAAATCTCAAAACCGATCCCTAAAACTACTCAACTGAAAATCGTCCCGAGAACCGCTGAGTTCACAGATTCTTTCATTCGCCTCATGAAATGGCCCATTGTGGGGGACACTTTCATTAAAACCTCCGATTGAGGGTAGACATTTGACTGTATGCTGATTACATTCCACGGATTTGAAGTGATTACATATTATCGGACCAATATGACCATTCCTTACAAGGATGGGAAATATAGTATATAAATTAAAGTAATGAGGTTTTGAAACAAATGCCACAAGAAGAAGCTTGAGGAAAAAAATTGGTGAGGGTACTAATTAGGATATGAAGCCAGCTCACGATCTCACCCCTGTCCACTAATAGTAGGAAGCCCACGTCCAGGTAAAGAGTTAGTCCCGAAATCCATTCCATACGGCGACGACCCTTTTCTTCTTCTTTCATGTACATATGAAAAATCTCCTGATTTATAAATCCACGATATTAGAGTAACCCGATCACGCCTTGCTGTAATTTGCAAAATGCACAAAATATATGGAATATTCCCATTTCTTTACTACTCGTCTAACCCACGCATTCGATGTTCGATGATAGAAATCTTCTTGACGTATCACCAAGAACTGTACCAGCTTAAGCAACGTAAGCTGATAAACTAGACAAAAGCCTTCCAAGAATAAAAAAAATGCGTGTATCTATACTAATATATAAATCTACAGTGGTTTTTACGGATGTTCCGTTATAACTACTGAACCATGCATCCGATTGACTTGAAACTTGGTATCCATATAGAAAATACATGTCCTTAATGGATAGGCTAATATTTGTATGAGTGTTGGACTCCCTACACCAGTTGCGGGTGCGTTAATGATGAGAATCTTTGTGGGGGTGAGAAATAATAATGTTAATTTTAAATGGCCAACGCAGCGGACGGGTACAGCTAGTTCATTATAAAATAATATTAAACATTGCTATTTATTATTATTGTTATTTAATACTATAACTTTAAATTACGTTACTAAATAATATTTTATTAAATGCTTGGCAGGTGCCATTATAAACTTAGGCTAAAAGTAGCTTCGAATTTCATCTTAATTTCCCAAAGATAATTGGAAGTTACGCCTTCGTAATATTGTTAAAGTTTTGTTCGAGCTATTTTCAAGCTGTTAACGAGGAAAAACGATAACAAAGTTTTTGGGCGTCGATGTTTTTCCTTTCACGTCTTTTAAAATCTGTGGTGCGGAAAAAATACTCACATAACATTGAAAATTGTTCTACTAACTTATGACAGGTTAATAATATTACCGCCTATTAAGGATTCCATGGACATCCCGCCGCATGAACATCTCGGTCCTACAACAGCTTAAAATGGAGATCGCTCAACGCCTGTCTACCACCTGTCTGCAACGCATAATGCGTTACTTTGGCCACGTTGCCCGCAGAGGTGTAGACAACTTGGAACGTCTGATGGTCACTGCAAGCGTCCTAGAGGCCGGAGCCCCAAACGTTGGTCCAGATCTCCGAGCAAACCAGCGGACCACTTAGCGCTGCACTACACCAGGTAACTGACCGGAACCGATGGAGACTGGCAGTCGACAAGCTGAAACGGAGTCACGATCCTCAGCAATGAGGGAGCGATGGAGAAGAAGAATAATATTACAAACATAGTATTGTTATGCTTCTCGACCTCTGGTTAGAGCCCCGTGAGCTCGTCTACTTACTAGTCAGGTTACGCTGGTATAACCCTCTAAAGCTAGCAGCTTAGGTAATGAAGAAAAATAAAATTACGCTTCAACTACACGACCGATCATTAGGAAATTTTCCTCACGAGTTGTCAAGTTGTTAGGAGTGGAGAAAGGTACATAGAGTAACTATTAACAAAAAAAAAGAGATTTTTTGACGTGACAACGTCTTATAATTCGATGGAGCCAGCTGCACGCACGAAAACAGGACTCATGCGGCGTTACCTCGCTCTGAGGCGGTTCTATTTAAGGTTTAACGTGCAAGCAAGAGCACGCAACGAGCGACAAAGAGGCACAATTGGCCTCCTGCCGAAGCAGCGTTCGACATCTGTCTCTCTCCTACTTGAGTGAGCGATGCACCTGCGTAGACAGCTGCTGTACATTTACATGTTTTCGTCAAGTATGAAGTTCAGTGAAAAGTGAATGTGGTGTCAATTGTTTATAGCAACGATAATAGCGATAATTGAAAAATGAAACCATTCCATCAGTATTTTCTTATGACGTTGTCACGTTCAACTACCGTCAGTAAACCGATTTTACAGACAACCTATTTTTTTTCTATACTAGGACAAGCAAACACTCTTCTGAAACCTGGTTTTACAATAAACGAATCTCAAACACATAAGTGTTTAGCGACAAATAATAGCTTCGTAAAACGCCGTTTAGCTAAACCCGACCAAGTTAAACCGGTTTAAATGTACATTGTAACTAGATTGTATTAATCCCTTCACAATCTCCGTGTCCCGTCCGTGCGCTTGTCCGTCGCGCTGACCCATCCAAGAATTTAATCACTGCGACGTTCTGAGCTTCCCAGTAAATAATTATTTCCTGTTTGTTCTCTCGTTCGAACTCCCCATTAATAGTCGAAGTGTTCAATTTAACAGGATATTCAATTCAAAGGTTCAGTTAATAAAATGATACTTTGAACTTAATTAATCTATGATCTTATACTAATAAGTTTGCGAAGCAGCAAGGTACAATGATATTGTTCTGACTCTAACTAAAGAAGACAAGGGTCTATGAAATGAGGATTTTGACATAAAACCGTGTATCGTTCTCTTTTTCTTACTATCGATTTCAATACATCATTACTAACTGACCCTCGATATGTACAAGCCAATTATCAACAGCAGCGTTCCTTAGAAAAAGTAAAAACAGCCATGTAATATGGAATCTAGGGATGTAAACCGGTTCGAAGAAAACCGGAGAAAAACCGGTTTCTATACATACCGATAAATACCGGTTTTTATTTAAGAATACCGGTTTTTTACGCTTTACACTCACAGTTCACACCAGTGCTACCAGATCAAATATACAAGCTACAAATATAAAAAAAACCGTTGATTTAATACAATAGTATTAAATCAAAAATAAAAAGCTTTTTATTATTGTATAATAATAATATATGATCATTAAAAGCCTATATAAAATATGCTCACCCAATTAATTGTATGGAGAAAACTCTTCGTTTGCACGTAAATTTGTTTTATTTAGTGATTATTTAGCCTTTATGGAAAAAACCTAAAAATACCTAAAAAAACCGGTTTTTCGAGAAAAAAAACCGGTAATAAACCGGAGCCAGAAATTGTAATCGGTTCACATCGCTAATGAAATCTCGACAGGTCTATTAACATTAATCACGCTCTTGTGCTGCCTTTTTCTAACCAATTAATAAAAAAATGTGTATGTGTGCATGTCACACACGGTAGAAGTGGAACTTATAAAATATAGAAATAAGCGAAAGGGCCAACCACGCCGCAGTGCAATGGAGCAGCCGCACCCCGGTGGAACCGACTGCATGATCACGGTATCACGACGACAGGTAGGTATGATTTAGTAAGAGAAATACGAGAACGTCTATCAACTGTGTAACATCTCGTCACCGCGATTCAGGAATTGTTGAATTTACGTGCAGTGACATCTGTTGATAACAAAACTAAATAGAAATAAAATAAACATGGCGCGTAACCGAAAAACGTTACATACGTTTTTTCCTCCCTACGTCGATAAAGAAGTTTCACTTCAATTAAAAAAAAAAACAACCGGTCGTTCCAAAAAAAAAGGTCACTACCAAACACAAAATTCGTTTGGACATTGAACGTAAATCACCAACGAATGATTAGCCCCAATCGACGTTTGGACGCCGGACGACGCCCGGCACTGCGACTGTCCAACCACTTGCCGGATACGTCTGCATCACGTCCGGTGCTACGATCGAATTTCAAATTTAGCTTAGACGAGGGGCTAGGCACTATTCTTCGTAAAATACTGGTAGAGGATCTAGCTGGTTAAACGTAACTGTGGCTAATGCTATTATTATTATTATTATTTTACCCCTACTTTTAACAGGTTGAAGGTCCATTTTGTGGAAGGAGGAAGGAATACCTATGCTGTGCTTTTTAATGCGTAATTACATGTTGATTTTAAGATACAACAGGCCTTAGTTTTTTGAATGCTGCATAGCCGATTAAACAAATTCACGACTCACCTGTCATATCTCCAGTGTTTCTATAAGTACAACTATTATCCCGCGCAAATACTAACAATAAAAATTAATTATCTTTTAAATGTTAAGGTCTTAATCATCACGATCCTTCATAACTTTGAAAACATTGGCGGCTCTTAGCTTAAACGTATTGCACAACGAAACCACCATCGCAACATTTTAATTTTCTTGTTTCATTCATTGCAAGGTTTACATTTTATATAACTCCAAAATTTTTCGAATTCAATTTTGTTTGCCAAAATTCCTATTTCTTACTACTAATCATACGAATGTGAACACAAAAGGGAAACAGGAAACAAATGCCACATTATAATACTGTATGTCAATTAGGTGATAATTCAATTTATCACAACCGAATTTCGGACAACCGCTGTCGCGTCAACGTCGCTAATTTTCAAGTTGTGACGGACCATTTTCCGCGTAACGCAAATTTAAAAATAAATAAATACTTCGATGTGTTTCGTGTTCAACTGGAATTTAAGTTTGGGTTATAAAAATGGTATTTCTGCTAGGTTCTACTGTCTTTAAAAAAATCTCACTCTTCCAATTCAGTTCCTTACTATTTAGAATCTTTTTTTATTGCCCTTGTAGGCAAGAAGAATTAGGAACACAAACCTAGTGCATACAGTAAACATTACATTTAAATATATACTTTTTTTTTCTATTGCTTAGATGGGTGGACGAGCTCCCAGCCCACCTGAGGTTAAGTGTTTACTGGAGCCCATAGACATCTTTTTTATTGCCCTTGTAGGCAGTCGAGCATACGGCCCACCTAATGGTGAATGGTTACCGTCGCCCATGGACTTCAGCAATACCGCTTAATATTCTTCACAAGCCTCGTTTGAAGAAGGACATGTCATAGCGCTCGGGAAACACCGTGGAGGGGAGCTCATTCCATAGCCGCAGCCATAGAATATAGCCATAGAATCTTAACTTCAACTTCATAAACATTCTATCGTGTATTCAGTTTTTGCAGATTTAGCTTATCCGGTTTCTACGTGTCCCTAAAGCGTTTAACTTTAAAAGTTTTATTAAAATCAAATCTACATTTATTTCCCGCTTTTTTCGATCTCAACTTACGATCCAACTGACCCAAATACGGTGTATAGTTTTAAATCCTTTTTTTTCCAGTTCACTTTTAAATCAGATATGGACGACTTTATGATGCAAGACTGGAGTAATAAAGGCTCGTAAATACATGGATTGCGAGTGCTTTGGAACTGTATAAATAATATTGATTATTCACAACGATTTATTTTATTAGTTTACTTAGCATATGATCTTAAAATTCATACTAATGCTAATTAGTAGGCGGGCAGATCAGCTCATGAACCACCTGATGTAATAAAGTAAAAAAACTTAATTTGCCTATTATTATCATCTTAGGCCTTACAATCCATATTGAGCCATAGCTTGGTTCAGTATGTCTCTCCAAATTCCTCTATGTGGCTTTCTCCTTCCACTTTTTGACACCAATTCCTTAAATATCATAACTTGGGCCTGGCACTGCTTTTGGGGAGATCCGCATTTCCCGTATAGCTGTTTCTGCTCTCTACCGTTGTAATTACACGTGGTACCCATCTTAGGCCTCCAATTTGAATAGTTTTTATGATATTGGATTCTATGTAAGAATAATAAAACTCATGCTTGTATCCCGTCTTCCATAGGTCGTTTTCTTGCACTGCATCGAATATTCGTCGAAGGATCTTAAGGTCGAAAGTAAGCAGTCATTTCTCTGCTATAGAGGGAATAAAAAGGTCATCCAATGCGAGTACAACCATCTATTAGTACTCAAAATTACAATTGCGTTAGAGATAACGACATTTTTAAACGCATAATAACTTTACAGCAAAGATATTCAGTTCAGGGAATTCAGTTATTTATATCATCAGCTACTTAGGTCGACAATTGTTTAATTATATATTACTTGAGGTCCCGCAGTAGTCGAAATTCGACTATAATTAATTGGAATTGTAAGTTTGTACACTATTATGATTGTATTTTATACTTCTATAATCACAAATTTCGCCAAGGCTACACTATAAAAAAATATTAATAAAGACAAACAATATTTAATCTATTCTCAATTTGACCACAGACGTTAAGAACAAAAGTTTGACAATAAATAGTATGCATGCGTGTGTGCGTCAAATACATGGTATGTAGTGTGTGTAATGTTTTCTTTATTGATTTAATGTATCTTTTATGCATTATTTAAAAAAAATATTACCATTGTGCACTTCTTCTCTATATTCCCTATAAGTGTGGAAAATTTCATACTCCTCCGTCCGCGCAATTTTCGTAAAAAGGGATACAAAGTTTTTGCTTCACGTATTAATTATATATTATACAGTGTTTAAGCTAAAATATGCAGTTTTAGATAAAGAATATAATGCAAAGTGACAAGGTCCTTAGACAGTTTAAAAATATTATTGTTAGTCAAATATTCTTTTATTTGTCAAAAGATATTTTTATGTAGAAAATGTGCTGACTAAAAAGCTTTGGAAAAGTAAACTCTTAATCTGTTGAAGCTTTTTGATTTTTTTTTATACACTGTTGCTATTTATTGACATTTCAACTATCACAGAAACCTTTGTAGATGTTTCTCGAATGACGTTAACCCCATAAAATTATCTGCTTATCGGATTTCCAGAAAATATTCTTCAATTTTGTCTCAGTAGCTTCTGCTTGGTATATTCTGAATTCAAATACCTTTTGTGTCGTCAAAGATTAAATACAGAACGCATGATTATGTAGATATTAATGCGTTTATCAGTAAGTGCCACTCGCGTCAACTTAATAGGTTTTCCATTCATTGTCACGGAGGCCTCGCATTGTTTTTGGAGATATTCGGATTTATTTGAATAATTAGTAGACTGACAGAGTTGCCTGCGAAAATCACACTTTGAATTCATTAAATGAAGATTATCTGTTTCTCGGAGCAAACATTTATCTTATTTGTGTGAGAAATTGTAGGAATTTTATGGGATTTATTTATCTTATACCTTTAAACGAGCAACTCTTGTATATATACATATATAATCCGAATCTCGGAAACGGCTCCAACGATTTTTATAAAATTTAGTATACAGGGAATTTCGGGGGCGATAAATCGATCTAGCTGCGATTTATTTTCAGAAAATATTGTTTTATTGTGTTTTCAATAATCAACTTTATTGATAATCATTTTTATGACTCTTCTCGACATCTATTGGCGAATAATAATACTATTTTTCATAATTTCAACTAACTGCTTTAAAGACACAATAACACTAAAGATATTTCAGCAGATGGCGTTGTTAATCCACTTATCAAAAAAAAAAACGTCTAGTGAATCGGTAAATAAGACATGAAAGCTTAAATAGTAATCCAAGACTACCAAGAAAAGTCATCGATTGGCTATTGCCATTGGCTAACGCATATCGTGCTATGTAAAACAATGTAGATTAGCGGGGGAAAAATTAAGCCCAAAAGGTCCTAAACGTAATAATGATCATTTTGACTGTTAAGTAGAAGAAACTGTGAAGGAAACCCCGTATACTCAAACTCAGACCACTAGGTGACCACACGCTCTATCTGCAGTGATAGTACTTAAATCGCGTTAAAAAACTTTATTTATTGCCTTTGTAAACAGACATCTACTACAACAGCAAGCATTAGGACCACAACGAACCCGTCGTCTGGTGTTAAAAACTCTCCTAAACCTCGTTTGAAGAAAGGACTTGTCATAGCGTTTTAAATGAGCGATCAAGCTTGCTTTCAAAGAAGAGGGCATATTCTCTATTACATTGCTTAAAAGCCCTTCAAGCCAAAAATCCATGTGCTTTCGCTGCAAAACTAGACGTTGACGCCGGGTAAGTTCAAGCGTGCTTACAATACGCCCAACGACCAGTAAAAGTTTAATGGACTTAATTTTGGGACATTGAAATATAAAAGAATGAATGGAGGCCACGGATGGGTACAATGAGCGTGGGGCGTCCTTAAACCAGGTGGACTGACGACTTAGTGCGCACGGCGGGAAGTCGTTGGATGCGGAAGGCGGAGGACCGCATTATGTGGAAGGCATTGGGGAAAGCCTATGTCCAGCAGTGGACAGATAAACGCTGATGATGATGATGATGATGATGATGATGATGATGATGAAATATAAAGAAGATGCGTTTCAAAACGTGTCGCCTACGCTGAATATCCTTTTCAGTTAAAGCTGCTGTTAGAACGACTTTTTGATACATTAAAAGGCATTAAGTTTATTATGTATGAACATCGAGCGAAGAGAATTCATTACTCATTCATTTGTTTTCGTACCCTAACATTAACTTAATCAAACGAACGCAAATACAGACTGTTTTAAAATTAGCATTGTTCAACAAAAACTCGACTTTTAGATTACGGCGGATTTTAATTTTAGAACACGTTTTATTTTCTGTCTTATACATATTATATAAACGCCTCTTTCATTGTTTGAATTTTTATACATACACTAGAGGTCCCGCAGTAGTCGGAATTCGACTACAATTAATTGGAATTGTAAGTTTGTACACTATTATGATTGTATTTTATACTTTTATAATCACAAATTTCGCCAACACTACACTATAAAAAATATTAACAAAGACAAACAATATTTAATCTATTCTCAATTTGACAACAGACGTCAAGAACAAAAGTTTGACAATAAATAGTATGCATGCGTGTGTGCGTCAAATACATGGTATGTAGTGTGTGTAATGTTTTCTTTATTGATTTAATGTATCTTTTATGCATTATTTAAAAAAAATATTAGCATTGTGCACTTCTTCTCTATATTCACTATAAGTGTGGAAAATTTCATACTCCTCCGTCCGCGCAATTTTCGTAAAAAGGGATACAAAGTTTTTGCTTCACGTATTAATATACAGATAATCCTTCTAAAATAATAGTGTGAATGCATTTCAATCAAATTAATAATGAATGAAATCAATCGATATTTCGCTGGATGTAGGCTGCACAGGCGATCGTTGTGGTCAGTCTGTCGGCTGATAATGATGATGATTACTTTGCTTCTAAATTTTATCTTAATTACTATATTTGGTCAAACAATGGCTCGCCTATTGCTACTAAGCACTACTGATTACTAGATTACAGTGGTAATGCTACAAAGTATACAGTAACAGACGGATGAAAACCCAGCCATTTAAAATAATTATAGCCAAAAACAAATTCTTAGTAAAGGTGAGAAAAGAGCAGGATCACAATAAATATACATTGCAGTACCATCATCATTAGGTGAATTACAAATTCTATCTGTTTAATTTTTAATATACGATATTATTTCTTTGTCGTTATATTATGACAATGTGTTTTGAAAAAAATATCCTTATTTGGACCTTCAACATTGTTACATTATTCAAAACCATAGTACATAGACAGTCTCACCATATGACCACGTACAAATTTTATCTATCTATCTATCATCTATCTCATCATTCTATCTATCATCTTTATTAATAGAGTATTGTGAAATTGGAAATATAAATGAAATATAAATTTAAGTGATCGCAAAGTATTTGTCTGATTTCCTACGTTGGCACTTCAGAGAAAGAGTTCGTATTCATTGGTTGATTCCGTCTACGTTTTTTGGAAATATGACTAAAATGTAGACGTGACTCAATGGTTTCAATATATATTTAGGCATAGCACTAGAGTTACTGGGTTTCGCCAGTATTGCTAAAGGAACTTCAATATCACATCTGAACGTCGAGCTAAATTGACACATCGCAACGGCCCTTCCGTCACATCGGAATCAAAGGCCAGACGGGAAGTAATCAAGTGGCTCGAGACCTTTCTATTTTATTGGAAATGTCGATGACCTCAGTGGCTTATCCGAAAACACATCTCGCCATTACTTCATCTATTTATAATAAGCTCGATATGCGCATGTGCCTTGCTGCGAAACTGCTGCACCGATTTCAAATAAAATTTTCAGAAAAACTTGCAGCATAGTCCTGTGATCAAAGTCAAACATCAGCCAACAACGCGTGACCAGTCTTTTTGTTCTTATTGTTCGTATCCCATTTCGTGAGGTCGGCGCAGCAAATTCTTTTTTTCATTCAGATCTATCAAATGTCATCTCAGCAGTTACACCGCCATATCACATTCTAGTCCATCCTATTCATTACAGGACGCTCTCTCAAGCATGACTAGTATACTACAAATAATCATACGTTTAGGATTGGAGACAAACGCTCTTGACCGAAATACCATACGTGGAATAACTCCTGAGCAAGGTTTATACGTTTTTCTTACTGGTGACGTATTATAAATTCGCAGATATGACTGTCTTGCGTATTTCTATGTTGAAACAATCATGCTTCCCACTTTGATGAGTGGGATAACTGTTATATAATTGAGAGTTAGACCTCGTCTGGGAGTATTCATTAGCTCTGGTAGCCGCTTTTGACCAGGTAGGCCCTGAACTGCGTAATACCGTGGAGTGAACTTTTTACGAAATTTTCCTAGTATGAGTCTCCTAAAAGAAATTTTTGTTTTTTTTATTTATTGTATAGTGTAGTATATTAAGTGGTTACCGGAGCCCATAGACATCTACAACGTAAATGCCGCCACCCACCTTGAAATATGAGTTATATGAGTTCTAAGGTCTCAGTATAGTTACAACGGCTGCCTCACCCTTCAAACTGATACGCATTACTGCTTCACAGCAGAAATAGGTAGGGTGGTGGCACCTACTTGTGCGGACTTACAAGAGGTCCTACCACCAGTTGAGGTTTTTAAAAGTCAAATCAAACCAAGCAGAAACAGGAGTCACGTCAGTAGCGTTGATAATAATCATGGGTAAAACCGTTTTTCGATCGGAAGAGATGAAAATCTGTTTACACTTTAAAAAAACTAGAGGTCCCGCAGTAGTCGAAATTCGACTATAATTAATTGGAATTGTAAGTTTGTACACTATTATGATTGTATTTTATATTTCCATAATCACAAACTTCGCCAAGACTACACCATAAAAAATATTAACAAAGACAAACAATATTTAATCTATTCTCAATTTGACAACAGACGTCAAGAACAAAAGTTTGACAATAAATAAATAGTATGCATGCGTGTGTGCATCAAATACATGGTAGTGTGTGTAATGTTTTCTTTATTGATTTAATGTATCTTCTATGCATTATTTTCAAAAAATATTAGCATTGTGCACTTCTTCTCTATATTCTCTATAAGTGTGGAAAATTTCATACTCCTCCGTCCGCGCAACTTTCGTAAAAAGGGATACAAAGTTTTTGCTGCACGTATTAATACATAGATGATTTATTTTATAGTGCCTATTTCGAGTGAGAGATATTATGGCCGTAAATCCTAAAAAAATAATCAAATCTATCCATCTTTCCCAATTTGGTAAACAAAGTGTCGCTATATCCGAACAATAATGAAATATGTCGTAAGTCAACGAATTTAAGTTCAACAGCTGAAAATAAACACACCGTAAAAAACGACGACAAAAAAGATTTTTTTTTTATTTTACCCAAGAAACCCTAAAAAGTGTAGTGATCTCGTGGTTCCGCCGAGAATTGTCCCGTTGAAGTTTCGCAGTGTGATTCTTTCATTCTGTCCGTTTTCTGTATATATTTTTTTCTTTGGCTGTAATTTAAAAAGTTGGATTGATGTCCCCGGGGAGCTTGGTGCTTATACCCTCACCTGTATAGCTTTCGGTAAAATATATTCATAATCAAAGATGAAGTTTTGTCCCTTGCAGAAACAAGGAGTACAGTATAGATATTTGCACGCATTTATATTATTGGGAAAGTTAAATTCAAGCTATGTCTTCCAGGTTCTGCTTCGAGTGGGGATTAGATCTTCGTACGAGAGTGCAGGAGAGTCATTTTTTACTAGTGATAGGACCTCTTGTAATTTGGCACGGGTAGGTAACAACACACTGCCTATTTCTGCCGTGAAGCAGTAATGCGTTTCAATTTGAAGGGTGGGGCAGCCGTTGTAACTATACTGAGACCTTAGAACTTATATCTCAAGGTGGGTGGCGCATTTACGTTGTAGATGTCTATGGGTTCCAATAACCGCTTAACACCAGGTGGAGTGTGAGCTCGTCCACTCATCTAAGCAATAAAAAAAAGGTTCCCACCTCCAGCCGAAAAAAGGAAAGAAGGGTACCATCATCCTTCATATTCCCACCGCAAATTAATCGAGTTGCAAATCTATAAAGGAAGACGGATCAATCACCAACCACCCAGGTGACTGTATGGCGTGCGTCTTCGCAAGCAATCAAAAGAAGGAGCGTTGCAAAATTTAACTAATTAACAAAACTAACTACAAAAAGACGTTGTTTGATAAAGCCACTATACCCAATGTAACTAGCTAGCTAGTCACTGCATTTTTTTATTGCGTTTGTTTATTTAATTCAGCAAATGCATGGTGATTTGATATTCTTGAGAAGTTAAAACGGTATGTGGTGTTCCAAAGAGTTCTTCTTTTTCCTATTCATATACTCTTGACAGAGCGGTCGTGGTCAGGCATCAGTCTTTCGCGATGCGACGCCATGTGGCACGATGTTTCAAGGTTCCAAAGAGCACATTGAAGTTTTTTTTTTCCTGTACTAGTTTGTAAACAAGTGCACGATCCAACTGATGTTAGATTGTTATTGGAGTCGATACCGTGAACATTGCCAACCAGCTGAGGAGGTCGAACTGTTTTAATAATTTTCTTTTCTCAGGCTGTTCCACTATTCACACTCCAGTTTGCTTCGCGGCAGATATGGTCTGGGTGGACTGGGGTTAACGCCAAGTTGGGCCGAGAGCTTGTCATATCATTTAGAGCAGAATCGACCGGTTCGTTTATAAAAAACCCACTACCAATTTAAAGTGACAACATTTCTCCAACATTCAATGACGCAGTGTTTTTATTCAGCTGTCTCTCAAACTGACATGGCGCGTTAAAATTCCACTCTAACAAGACCCTTCAGTTAAGCCAAGCCTCCTAGATGCATGGCTCTTTTCATATTGTCTAATATGACCAACGGCAGGAGATCTCCGATTTCAGACTGTTACTTGCAGAGACAGAGATCTTTTTCAGTAGACTTATGAAGTCTTCAAATGCCGTAATTATCATGGTTTCTTTGTTGGTTTCAGGGAATACGAGAATGCTTTTCAAAGATGACAAAAATCTTGGCTTTGAAATTGGCATTGTGAATAATTAGGCATTGCTGTAATCTGTCAGATTCAGCGGCTTGTCCATTGTTCTGAAAACTGCAGTATTCTATTTCTGTAATAGTTTCTCTTAGTGGAGTAAAAAAGGGTTCTTGATTTATTGATACTGTTAGCAACTTAGTTGGTTTTTTTATTACATAATGAAATCTATTTATAACTTGAATTTTATTATACTTGCTTTACATTTTTCGTATACTTTACAGTTTTCTTGGTCAAGGACGACTAAGGTGTTATTTATTAGTTGACATTTGAATATCGTCCGAACTGCCGTCTATTTTTGTATAAAATATTTTTTTATTACTTAAATGGGAGGATGAGCTACTTACCTACCTGAGGACCCTGATGTTAAGTTCTTACCAGAAGCCAAACACATCAACAACATAAATATCACCACAAACATGAGTTCCAAGTCTTAATTTTACAGTACAGCGACTCCTTCATCCGTGCGGGGTCATAAAACGTCCTACGACATCCGGTGGTAGATTCTGCAAAGCACTGCTCTTGCTAGGACTAGTGTTAGTTAATAGTACTTGCGACTGTCGTTGATCCTACTCTAACAGTTCTAACCTCTGGTTTAATTGGAGAACTTTGAGCTTACACCGTATGCCCCACGGATGCTCTGAGGAACGAACGGTATGATCCCTTCGTCTCCTGTTTACCATCACACCAGCCTCCGTCGTAGTAGTTCACCCATTTTATCTCCCGTGGTGTATTTCTAGAAATCTTTTAATCTACTTCCCACTTTGCTCTGGAATGATCTTCTCTGAACTCTGTTTCCTTGTTACTGTGAGTTCCGTGTCATTCTTTAAAGCATATTTAAAGATAGCGCTCCGTGGAAAACGAACGAATTATGTAAACTCAAACAAAATTAGTTTTTTTTTATTGCTTAGATGGGTGGAGGAGCTCACAGCCCACCTGATGTTAAGTGTTTACTGGAGCCCATAGACATCTTCAACGTAAATACGTCACCTACCTTGAGCTAAAAGTTCTAAGGTCTCAAGTATATTTACAACGGCTGCCCCACTCTTCAAACCGAAACGCATTATTGCTTCACGGCAGAAAAAGGTGAGGTGGTAGTACCTACCCGCGCGGACTCACAAGAGGTCCTACCACCAGTAATAACAAATGTTTCGTACAATACTAACAGTGTAAATACCTCAATTATATAAACGCAAAATCAAGTACATAACATACACCATTAATTTGTACAAATACGTTATTAATACTTAAAACATTTCCCGGGTAATGTACGTATCGCGGGCGTCGCATTTGCTTCGCACTGGCGTTTTTATGCAGCTGCGTTTTTAAATTGCGTCCATTTTATTAGGGCTGTGAGCTCGTCCCTCCATCTAAGCAATAAATAAATAAATGCGACGTCGTGATTGGGACAAAAGATGAAACCGTACCGAGAAAATAGGTCTCGGCATCCCACGGTTTTAGGTTTGTAGCTAGGGTTGTATTTCTACTGCTAAATTCAAAAATTCAAAATCATTTATTTCAACTTAGATGTCAGTATGACACACTTGTTGAATGTCAAAATACAAATAACAATGTTAACTCTACCACCGGCTCCAAAAAAAGCCACAGTCCTGAGAAGAACCGACGAAACAAACTCAGCGGGATTTTTTTTTTGTTTTTTCTCAAGTATTTTCTTTTTTTTAAATAAATAAAAAGATTTAGAATAAAGGAAAAAACAAGTCAAAAAATACAATTAAAAAATATATAATAATACTGAAAAATGAAAAGGCCAGGAGCGAGCTCCTCATTCCTTCAAATAATGAGATTATGTCTAAATGTGGTTATATTCGCGTTCTAATCTGTGCTAAAAATTAGAATAGATTGTTGAAATTAAAGTCGTAGACTAGAAACTATAAGATAGTAATATAGCAAACGAACGTGGATTACAACCGCACTTTTTCAAGTTTTCTCAATCCAATGATCCGAAGCGGAAATTATGATGACAGCCGTCCCTGTCTTGAGGGTTGGTATTGTTGAGAGCTGAGCGGTGACCTTTGATGCATGAACATTAGTGTAATTACTGATGGTAGAGCGTTTTGAGAGCTCCCAGTATAGGTAAGGCTATCCTGACTATTTCTGCCGCGAAGATTTGAAGTTGGAATACCCGCCATACTGTTTATTGGAAATTTAGACCTCGTTTGTCAAGATCATCCATAAATAAAATCACAAAACTATCATAATGTATGTAAGCATAATTTCAATCACCTCGTCTCATTTATTTATAAACGCGACGTTTTTCAGTACCAGTGCGAACGAGCACTTACAGCTTAAAATAAGCAGCGGTTTTCTTTTAATTAACGCGGCGTTTCAGTGGTGCCTAATAATTATATCCAGTTGTGCATTAATTAAGCGAACTTATTTAATTTCGAATTTTATTTTCCAACCTACAAATCTTAATAAAGTTATACGAATTAGAATGTTGAATGTTTTAAAAAATATATATGAATATTTTTTTATTTTGAATTACGTTTAGTGGTAATGATCTATCCAGAAAATAAAATAATTGATATTTAATTTTACGATTGATGGTTCTTGGAGATTACGAATCTAAAGAAGAGTTTTTTATTTATTTATTTTTTATTGCTTAGATGGTTGGATGAGCTTACAGCCCACCTGGTGTTAAGTGGTTACTGGTGCCCATAGACATCTACAACGTAAATGCGCCACCCACCTTGAGATATAAGTTCTAAGGTCTCAGTATAGTTACAACGGCTACCCCACCCTTCAAACCGAAACGCATTACTGCTTCACGGCAGAAATGGGCGGGGTGGTGGTATCTACCCGTGCGGACTCACAAGAGGTCCTACCACTAGGTGGAGTGTAGCAATCATAAATAACATTATAAATCGTCCTCTTACCATTAGCCGCTGTCTACCACTAAGTACTCTTCGCAAGCCTCGTTTGAAGAAGACATGTCATAGCGCTCAGGAAACACCGTGGAAAAGAGTTCATTTCAAAACTGGATGGTACATGGCAGATAAGATCTCTGGAAGCGCACTGTAGGAACGCAGTGGCTGCAGGTAGTATGGATGAATGCTACTCCGGTGGCGGGCGGTGCGATGGTAAAAACGAGATGATGGAATCATTTTACTGGTGGTAGGACCTCTTGTGAGTCCGCGCGGGTAGGTACCACCGCCCTGCCTATTTCTGCCGTGAATCAGTAATACTTTTCGGTTTGAAGGGTGGGGCAGCCGTTGTAACTATACTGAGATCTTAGAACTTATATCTCAAGGTGGGTGGCGCATTTACGTTGTAGATCTCCATGGGCTCCAGTAACCACTTAACACCAGGTGGGCTGTGAGCTCGTCCACCCATCTAAGCCATAAAAAAAACTGAAAGAATTCTCAGAGCACTCCCCATATTAAAAGCCCATTAAACTATACCACAAATCTTTGCTAAGCTCACATAAAAAAATATAGTAAGTATGAAGTATATATTTACGCATGAATATGAACGCACAACGATTTGTGACATCACTTAATCTGGGATAAGGACAGGAGAAGAAGAAGATAATTAAAATGAATGAATGCAGTGGTTCTAGCTAGTATGGCTGAACAATTTCTCAAAGCATTCCCTACGAAACAGACGGTCCAAATTCTTATACAAGTATTTTACCGAAACTCTTTCGAAAACCCAGAGGTTTCAAACGACCCGTACGAATGGGATTATCGAGAATCCGAACGGCCCCCTTCTGTCTGGAGTCAAATGGAAGTGGCTTATATTCGGGAGCCCAGAGATGGGAGCAGTTCTCTACGCGAAGCCGGACTTGCAGGCCTTTTAGGGGAAACCCGTGGTAATGAATTTCGCAAATTTGCAACCTTTGCAGTAATAGCTACTAAAACAACTGCTCATTGCTCAGAATCCCTTTTTTATTGCTTAGGTAACGAACCCACGAACCACCTCAAGTTAAATGGCTATTAGCGCTGATAGACGTCACGTGAATAACATCCCACCTTAAGATGTATGGTCGATTTGTCAAATCTATTGTATGTCTGAGGTGCGAAATCACTTTGCATCCTGCCAACATTACTGGTGGCAACATACCTTGATATTAAAAAAACGAACATGCTTAGGTACACTAAGTACTGACCGCGACGAGGAAGACACAGCGGAACATACATTGGCGCGTTGCTCTGGATTTGACGAGCAACGCGCCGCCCTCGTCGCGGTCATAGGTGAGGACCTCTCGCTGCCGCGCGTCGTGGCTACGATGCTCGGCAGCGACGCGTCCTGGAAGGCGATGCTCGACTTCTGCGAGTCCACCATCTCGCAGAAGGAGGCGGCGGAGCGAGAGAGGGAGAGCTCTTCCCTTTCCGCACCGATCCGTCGCCGTCGAGCCGGGGGCCGGAGGTGGGAATACGCCCGTACGTCCCGGCCCCAGTAGGTGGCGGCCTCCCCCCGGTGAAGGTCAAGGGGCGACCTGAGGGGGTGAGGCCGCGCGGCGCGCTACCAGCACTCTAGCGCGCTGCCGTGGAGTGAATAGAGCGACCGGTCGACGGTGTATCGCGTCCCGACCCGGCAGGCTGGTTCTGGTCCAGCGGGGTATTTCGGGACACCAGCGGCACCGTCTGGGCGGCCCGACGGGCTGCCGTACCGAGACGGCCGACGTTTCAGAGCTTTCGATTCGCCTCGAAGGCTCCGTCGGCTGGGCGTCCTTGGGGTGAGCCGCGCCATCTGGTTGTAGTGTTGACCGCAGTAGCCCCCCTACCTCATCCGGGTTCTGACCTCGGAGGGGATCGGACGTCGGGTGTAAGAGTGCAGGGGAGTCGTTTAGTGGGTGGGTCCTAAAATCCTTGGGCCCGCGGTCTGCTCACAACACCATGCAGATCGTTGAGTCTCACATACCCCGCGCGCCCCTTTTGCGCGGGAACCTCGTAGGAGGTTCGGCCCTCTAGCCGAAAAAAAAGGTACACTAAGTACCAAAATTTAAAGTGGCTTTAATTAAAATACTGACACCAACCAGGAATCAAACCACGTTCCACGTTGCAGTAATCAAGGTCACTAACCACTAGACCGTAATAGCGATCAAAGTGCCACGAAAGTTCATTTGAAGACCAAACAACCACGAACCTACACTGGAAGCGAATTCGCATACAACTATATCTAGAAATGCTATATTTATTGGCTGTAAAGCTACTACAAGTAGAGCAAATGATAGTCATATAAAAAAAAGTGCGTGCGTACAAAGTACACATGTCAGAAGTGAAACTTTTTTGGCGAACTTATTTATAAGTCTTGCTTATATTTATACAAAACTAAAAATTTAGATTTCCGAGACTTAGAGGAAGGGAAAAAGGAAGATATGTTCCCGCCAAAAGTCTGTCAAATGTCAATCTCAAACCTCAGTGTTGACAGTCACATTATGTTTAGATTTCTAAATTGTAAATGACTAATATTTTGCCAATTAAATTGACTAATTTAATTTCATGCTATTTGATTAATGTTCCAAATTCTTTTCATTTCATTTCAATTCCTATTAACGTTTTTCACAAAAAAATTATAAAATATTAGGCTGTATGGTATGATATATTTGCCTTTCCAGTTGGAAAAATACAACAACTACTACTACTGACATTTGACAAGTATTTAATTTCAATAGTAGTTTGATGTCACTTCCGTTGCATACCTGCGTGACGTTCTGTAAAAATTTTACCCTCATGCGCCTAAAGAAGTTTCACTTAAATAAAAAATAAACGCACAAATGCATTCGATCATAACTTACTACTACTCACGCCAGCGCAATTTCCTACAAAAGAGTCTCAATACATTTCTTTTTCTGATAGAAAGATGGATGTAACTGTTCATTCTTTGGTCAATAGAAAGCCCTGAAGCATTGCGGATTACAGAGCGTCAGATCACTCGAGTTATGACAGAGTGGTTAAAAGGGATTTTGTAAAGGGACACACCGACTCAAAGATTCGCCAACCTTTTGTTTGATAGACCTTCAACAGCTACTGATCCACCCACAACTCTGTAATTCTAGAAATATTATAAAGCTTACATTATTACCTGTCGCCAATTCTCAGTAATGTTCAGTAATTATTTCGGAGCCAGGATCCACAAGCAAATACGCAGAAAGGCTCCGACAGATGTGATTCGAGCTACCAAAGGAAAAGCTAATTTATCTTGGTCCCCGTAACGAACGTAATCAGAAGACGATATGACATATTGGGTTAGTGTATCATACAAAATAACAGGTTATTCGGCTATTTCTTAGAACATACGGGGCACGTGACCCAGATCTCAGCAAGACCCATCAATAATTGCCCACATCTATTCTACTTTTTAACACGCTTGGTATGTTTCTGAGTAACGGTATCTTTAAACATGATTTATACTATTGTTACGCCACCTATCGCCGAATAGTCGAACAAATATCGAAGGATCTAGAAGCACCTAGAACGCTCGAGAAGTACAACGCCATCTATTGACAGAGAGCTGAAACTACTACTAGAGATGTGTGGAATATTCTTGATAATTCTAGGGATGAGGTGTCGGCTATAAAAGCGTTGTAGAGATGGCACGTAGTCAGTCAGTAATCAGAACTACTCAAAGCGAAATAGCGAACGGATCACCTGAAGCGAAGCGGAAGAAGCGAATTTAGAATTTTAAAGTGTTTGTAGAGTGTTTTAAGTGCTGAATACAGTTTTTAGTTTATACTTCGGTGGAATTTTATTTATGCCGAACCCCAGCGCGTAACACTATTAATAGCATAACAATAAAACATTGCAGAATTACAATTTTAAAAAAATGTTTATCTTCTTCTATCTGTCAACCCACAGACGTCCATTACGGGGCATCGTCCTCCCCCAAGGCACGCCATAAGAATCGGTCCTGCGTTGCCTGCTTTTTGGATGCTTAACCACGCTACGTCTTCCGGTAAGATATCATCTTAAACAATTCACAGAGCGACGGGAGGTATAAGAGCTGTACCGGAAACCAAAATGGTAAAGTAAGTAAAAATAAGACAATATAAATTTATTTTCAGGTTCAGAATTAAATGTTTATGTATTTAAAATTTCATCGCCATTAATTAACTTGTCTTTTGAACTTGCACTTTTGCAATGTAGTATAATAATAATAATAATAATGTTTTTATTGCAAGTAACCATGACTCATATAAATTGTTAATAAGACTTAGACCTATGTTAGTAGTTATATTTACATCACAATGAATTACTGTCGTAACATCCCATGGGAGATGACACCACAGCGACCCATGTATACACAGTCCAGCCTGCTTGCGATCATGCTCAGGATACTGTTGGAGCTGGCCCTCACTCTGTTTACCAGAGATGCACACCTCTTACGCATGGTAGCGTAAAAACAATCTATGTGCGCGTCTGCAAACATCCCTGATGCGCTACAAAAGCGGGGCAGCACCACCAGCACCCTAAACGCGTTATTATATTGAATAATATATAATTTTATCCGAAAAATTGTAGAAAATATTTTGCCCTTTGAAATATCGAATTTTATATGGATGCTTGAAATTTTCCATTATTTTTTTACTCATACAAAATAGTTTTCCACTTTTTAATTCAGATAGCTACAAAGCCATGTTTTTTTTTAGTTTTTACACTATCATTTATTTAACACGTTTTCATTTTCGTTCTCTTTATTCAATTATGTAACGGACGGTTTTAACTTAATTTTCAATAACTTCACTACATCCGATTATCTTGAAAATATACATTCGTGTCAAAGACCGATGACAATACAATAATTTTAATTAATTAGTTTGCTCCCGGATCCAGTAGTAAGATTACGAGGGAAATAAATCTATATAGGTATCACTAATCTATAGGTAGGCAAGATTTTTTTTACTTTTATTTTATTTTATTGCTTAGATGTGTGGACGAGCTTACAGCCCACCTGGTGTTAAGTGGTTACTAGAGCCCATAGACATCTACAACGTAAATGCGCCACATACCTTGAGATATAAGTTCTAAGGTCTCAGTAGTCACAACGGCTGCCCCACCCTTCAAACCGAAACGCATTACTGCTTCACGGCATAAATTACTTTTAAATATCTCATCCCCGTATTTCTATCTTAAGTTAATCGATTTTTTTTAAAGTCCACAGAGGTATAGTCTTGTTTAATTCTCTAATAAAGTACTTTTGCATTCCGCTTTTCTTATTAAAAATTTATGACTCATGGCTGATACGCCATATTGCCTTTTTTTGTTTATATTTATTTATAAATAAAACTCGGAAAAAGTCTCGTAAAAGTTGAATGAACTTCTTGTCAGTGTGTATTAATTCAGTTCTGCCACAGATCTCTTCATAAATGACGCGTTGATGTTTCCGGGTATGTACTATCACAATATATGTAGTAGGATGAACTTAAGAATAAAATTCAGAGCTCCCGATATATAATTTTTTTCGCTACTATTCAATAGCAGTATGTAGTTACGAATATGGTTTGTATTTTTTTTGCAATGTTCAATGGATACTCATTGCAACAGTATTATAATGCATGACTATTTCGCGGTTTTGGGTTATGGGTGGACGAGCTCACAGTCCACCTGGTGTTAAGTGGTTACTGGAGCCCATAGACATCTACAACGTAAATGCGCCACCCACCTTGAGATATAAGTTCAAAGGTATCAGTATGGTTACAACGGTTGCCCCACCCTTCAAACCGAAACACATTACTGCTTCATGGTCGAAATAGGCGGGGTGGTGGTGCGGACTGACAAGAGGTCCTACCTCTAGTAATTACGCATATTATGATTTTGTGGGTTTGATTTTAATTACACGATGTTATTCCTTCACCGTGGAAGTCAATCGTGAACATTTGTCAAGTACGTATTTCATTAGAAAAATTGGTACCCGCCTGCGAGATTCGAACACCGGTGCATCACTTAACACGAATGCACTGGACGTCTTATCGCTTAGGCCACGACGACTTCTTGACATTCTTGTCCCCTTGAACACAGAAATAGCTAACGGTATCCTGAGGCGTGGCAGTTTGTTTCACTTAATTCTTGAATCACGATGAGAGGATCCCAGGTGTTGGATAACTTTCCCCGAGCGGAGTGGGTGGGGACGAAAAACAGTGTCGGGTGGGGTTCCACAAGGGTCGGTACTGGGTCCACTCCTGTGAAATATAGGCTTTGACTGGGTCCTCCGCGGGGCTAACCTGCGTGGCGTCGAAGTGGTTTGCTACGCTGACGACACGCTAGTGACGGCTCGCGGAGACGACTTCCGGTCAGCGGCCGTCCTGATTGTGGCTGCAATAGCAACTGTGGTAAGACGAATAAAGAGACTCGGCCTCGGGCCCTCCAAAAATCCGAAGCAATGTGCTTCCACTTAGCTCGAAAGGGGCCACCTCAAGGCGCGAATCTCGTAGTCGGGGGTGTCACCATTGCTATCCAGCCGAAGCTCAAGTATTTGGGCCTCGTGCTGGACAGCAAATGGAGACAAGAAACAAATTCGACCACAATTTTAAAGCGCTGGTCCCGAGGCTCATAGGGGCGGCAGGTGCGCTGACCCGTCTTCTTCCCAACGTCGGAGGATGCAGCGCCGGTACTCGGCGACTGTACCTTGGGGTGGTGCGCAGTATGGCCCTGTATGGTGCTCCCGTGTGGTCGCCCGCACTCTCCGCGAGAAACGCGGCTCTGCTGCTCAGAGCTCAGCAGGCGCTCGCGGTGAGGGTCATCAGGGGATACCGCACCATCTCTCAGTATGTGGCCTGCGCTCTCGCCAGATCCCTACCCTGGGACCTCGAGGCCGAAATCTTGGCTGCGGTATATCGGCGTAGGGCGCAGGCCTTGAGTCGTGGGCGGTCGCCTGGCCCGTCGGCTGTCGGTCGGTGGAAGCGTGCTGCGCGTCATGTAGCATACGCTAAGTGGAGAGAGCGATTGCTGAAGGGACTTGACCAAACTTCGGCCACCCGCCAGCGCACCCTCGAGGCCCTGGTGCCCGTGCTGGAGGCATGGTCGGATCGGCGTCACGGCGTACTCTCCTTTCACCTTGCGCAGGTCCTCTCGCGACATGGCTGTTTCGGGAGGTATCTGTGGAAGGTCTGCAGGAGAGAGCCACATCCGGGCTGCCACCAGTGCGGGCACCCGGACGATGACGCGCAGCACGCGCTCGAAACGCGCTCGCGTTGGGAGCACTCGCGGCGAGATCTCGTCGCGGTGCTGGGGAGAAACGTCTCCCTGCGGACTGTCGTCGCCCGCATGTTAGAGGATCAGGGCTTGTGGGAGGCTATGGCCAGGTTTTGTGACCTGGTAATGGCGTCCCGTGAGTCTGAGGAGCGTGAAAGGGAGTGGGATCCCTCTTCAGCACCTCAGCGCAGAAGGCGGGGTGGGCGGCGCGGGCGTGAAGCTCCCGCTCAGCCCACGTAGGGACCATCAAGTGGCGGGTGCGGGGGCGCCCGGTACTCGATTGTTGGTCGGGTGGTGGGGCGGTGCAAGGCGGCTCCTGTGCGCCGCCCACGGTGTATCTCCCGAAACGACGTCCTTCGGGATTTTCACGGAGATGAAATCCCGTCTTATCATCAGGACGGGTACTGGCGAAGGCAGACTTTCAGCGCGCACTGCGGTACCGTAGGTCTGGTGTAGCCGGTGTGGTGGATCTCGATGGGGTTTAATTGGCAGTCGTTCTGCGGGGCCTTGGCCCTCCTCGTCCCCCTCTTCGTCTTAGGAGGCGCCGGAGTCCGACATAGCCCGGTTCGTTACCCCCCCGGACCGGGTATCCGTAAATGGATTACTCAGCGTTAAAAAAAAAAGGTGTTGGATAACTATAATGAACCATCTTCTTTATTATAGTTTTTTTAACTTCTTTTAACTTTTCTTCCTTTTTTTAACTTTAAGTTATTTCGATGGCCCTGCGCGTCTTGTGGAATATGAAATGTAAAAACCGGTGAACTAAGCCATTAAAGTAGTTTTAATTTAATTAGAGCTCTTACTAAATCCCATTCTTTAAACGCTGCTAAACAAACAAAGCCAAGAAACGTAATAAGAGAATAATGATTATCGTGCAGGACTTTGCACGGGTTGTAAGGTTCGGGGTTTTACAACAATTTATAATATTGTTATGGCACTCTAGTGATGGCAGCTTTGTGTTGGGTTAGAGATGGGAATAGTATCGATGTAGTAAGAAGATGAAATTCCGGTATTTTAATTTTTATTCCATGGCTACACTACACGGCTATACCGCCACCGCTAACAGTTAAATAACATTGGGCAAATATAAAAAAATGCATATCAAATTTAATAAAATCTTACAATATCGATCCTTTATTTGCAAAGAACTATTTTAACCAACGTTAATATTGTAAATTTTCCTGTATGTGTTTTACCCAATATAAACACAAAAAAAAAACAACGTCAAATTTCTAAGCTAAGCCGGGTGTACTATGTGAACCAGCAATGTAATGTCAATGAAACTGGTGCATATGAACTGATTGATCGTGGTGTTATTACACTTGCATGCCATATAAAGCAATGGTAATGTTTGTACCGGTCGTGGTGTGTAACCTCTTTGACAGGACATACGACCTAGAATTACTAGACATAGACTAAGACGGAGACTTGACAGGAGAGATTCAAAAAGAAACAAAAGAAAAGAAATGGAATAGGGACGAAAGTGACTGGCAGCAATGATGCATTTCAATGCCTTCCTAAAAGACATACACGAAATAGACGACAAAGACCTTTTTTTTCCTTCCTATGCTGATAGCCTTGAGAGGCTATATCAGCTTCGCCCTAACGTGTAGGTGAGCTTACGGGGCTCAAACTGGAGTGTTGCTAACACTGGCCCTAGCAAGAGCAGTGCTTCGCAGAATCTACCACCGGATCGGAAACGCGACCCACTGAGATGATCCGCCGAGAAACTCAGTGGGCTGTGACTATGGGCTAATTCGCTCGTCGAGCCCTTCGTCGCAAGCGACGGGTTTGACAAGGACGGTGACCGGTGCTTGTGGTACCTAAAAGTACAGTTTGGTAAAAACAACAGCCGGCCTATAATTCAAACCGAAACGTATGGCAGAAGTAGCTAGGCTCACCAATAATAATATCATAATATCACCATACCTACTCGTCCCTGCTCAAAACAGGCCCAACCAGCTCATAAAAACAATTCACTTGATAAATATTTGAAACTAATTGACGACAGTTTATTTCTCCAGAACAGACGAACTTACTATAGGTAGATTTGACGTTACCGGAGTGAATATTTATCGCACCTCTGAGTTTTTTCCTCTCCGTAATAGTTGGTGGCCTCGGGAAGGTATTCCAGCTAAGCACGGCTTAGTCACTGAATTGATTCCCAACCTGGGAATGGCCCTGAGGCGGAATTGTCATCATGTATTTTTTTATCATCAAAACATCGATATCGTCCAATCTTCTTCATCCCTAAATCTATATCCGTCCCCCGAAGGTAACCCTTTAGGATTTACGAGCCGCCATAACCGGGGCACAACAAGGGTTGCAATACAAGTGATATTGCATTTACGGGTACATCTAGAATTGCAAGTTTGTATTTATATTACCTTGTTTTGGATGTGGTATAAAGATTTTGGAACGCGTGCTGAAGTTCTATAGTGTAGTGAATTGCATTGGCGCGGTTTTGCTTTCTAACTGAAGATACATTTGCTTTGAGTAAGCAGGGTTGTGGTAAAAGTATCTATGCAGAAACAACATATCGACGCTTGAAAGGCAAAAGTGACTTTTTTTTTTATTGCTTAGATGGGTGGACGAGCTCACAGCCCACCTGGTGTTAAGTGGTTACTGGAGCCCATAGACATCTACAATGTAAACGCGCCACCCACCTCGAGATATAAGTTCTAAGATCTCAGTATAGTTACAACGGCTACCCCACCTTTCGAACCGAAACGCATTACTGCTTCACGGCGGAAATAGGCGGGGTGGTGGTACCTACCCGTGCGGACTCCCAAGAGGTCCTACCACCAGTAAAGCGACTAAGCGACAATAACTGCTTTGTACATAAATGATAGGCAACAAACATCGATGCACAAAAAAAATAATATTTCTAGGTCTATTAAAATCATTTCAATCCTACAGCTACTAGCTAGATTATACTACAGCAGGATTCGTTAAAATAAATTTTGTTTTCAGGTATTTCAACTTTAAATTAGTCTACTGTAAGGCTCACGCATTGTCGCTTAGTTAAGTTTGCCTGTCAAGCGTCGATATGTATAATAATATAATATAATCTCCACTGTTGGTAGAATGTCTTATGAGTCAAAACGGGACGGTAACACCACTCCGCCTATTTCTGCCGTGAAGCAGTAATGCGTTTCGGTTTGAAGGGGCAACCGTTGTACCTACTGTAAAAACAGACCTTAGAACTCATATCTCGAGGTGGCTGGTGCTATTTATGTTGTAGATGTCTATGGGCTCCTGTAACTATTTAAAACCAGGTGTGCCGTGAGCTCGTCCGCCCATCTAAGCAATAAAAAAACCCTACAAATACTGATTACACTATTCGTATTAATGTGTGTTCCCATTTTTAATACAATGTAAATGTAACAGTTACATATTTCATTAGAAAATTTGCTACCTGCCTACAGAATTATTTCTTAGGCCACGGATACGTCATAAGACGGAGAGTATTAAGCGGTAGGCAGCGGCTTGGCTCTGCCCCTGGCATTGCTGAAGTCCATGGGCGACGGTAATCACTCACAATCAGGTGGGCCGTTAGCTCTTCTGCCTACAAAGGCAATAAAAAAAAATAAAAAAAGAGGGTAAAGCTTGTTAACTATAGTACAACAATATCGAACAACTTAATTTTGAATTCATGTAGTAAGTTAAGACACATGTAGGGTGTATAGAAAGCTCATATAGATAGGCAGAACCATCTTGCCTATATTTGCCGCGGTGTAGACATTTCTTAACACTAGCTGAGCATTGAGATCGTTCAACCTTCAATTAAAAAAAATTGAGTATCATAATGAGGTAACAAGGCGTTGTACCATCTGGAACATTTCGATTAAGATTCAAGCTGCTTTCAGACTACGCTATAATATAATAGCATATAGTAAATAGCTAATGGCACAACAATATCGCGCACCATACATTGTTATGGACACGTCCACACTGTACTGTACTATATATTATTGGTTAAGCATACGCTGCTATACTATATGGCACTAAAGTACGAGTAGTTTTTTTTTCTTTTTTTTATTGCCCTTGTAGGCAGACGATCATACGGCCCACCTGATAGTGAGTGGTTACCGTCGCCCATGGACTTCAGCAATGCCAGGGGTAGAGCCAAGCCGCTACTTGGAATAGCGGCTTCAAATTAACATTATTATCTCGCTCTTAGACGATAGCTCTTTCTTTACGATTATCGTAATAATGTCAGAGTCGTGTAGAAATCACTGAAATATCTATATTTTTTTTGCCCTTGTAGGTAGACGAGCGCACGGCCCACCTGATGGTAAGTGGTCACCGTCGCTCATGGATGTCAGCAATGCCAAGGGCAGAGCTAAGCCGCTGTCTACTATTAAGTACTCTCCGCAAGCCTCGTTTGAAGAAGGACATGTCATAGCGCTCGGGAAACACCGTGGAGTGGAGCACATGCCATAGCCGGATGGTACGTGGCAAAAAATATCTCTGGAAACGCACTGTCGATGAACGCAGCGGTTCCACGTAATATGGATGAACTCTGCTCCGATGGCGGGAGGTGCGATGATAAAAAGGAGATGAAGGGATCATCTCGAATAACTCCTCAGAGCATTCCCCATGAAGCATACGGTATAAAACACAGAGAGAACCGAAGTCCCTCCGTAGACCCAGATATTTCAAGCGATCCGCGAGAGCGGGACTGTCGACCGTATGGGCCGTATGATCGTCTGCCTACAAAGGCAATAAAAAAAACTAAAACGTTGCTTTTTGTAATAAACAAGTAATGTTAAAGTTTTATATAATTTTATTGTATTTTCATTGTACCTTATGTATGAAAACCCTGGCGTAACGCCGACATATACCATCATGATGTTATGACAGAAACCCATCGCGTAGTGCAAACATCGAGTGCACCAAGTGTCACTACAATCACATGACTAGTATTGAGTTGTTTTCAATTTTGCGGCCAAAAAAGTAACGATTTCATGAATTTAAACTTTCTATAATTTTCAATTTTTTTTTTCTATTTAGGGGTGTTCTGAATAAAAAATGCTTCATCACAATCAAGTCGATCACTCTTTTATTGATAATATTACATCATATTCATTAATATTTTTCATTTTACGCATTTGATAACGCCAACACGAATGACAATTTAAATAGGAACTTTTTTAAAAGGCTTAGAAATCGTACTTCTTTTGTTTTTAATAATGTTCCAATATCCAATTACTTTTCCTTTATTATTGTATTATATACTGATAAAATAAAATTGCTGAATTACTGGAAAAATAGAAAACAAGTTAGTAATTGAATTTCGAACCAGTGATACGAATGAGATTTGGGGTAGCTTTTAATGTATAACTCCTTATTAAGCTGTGTTTACGAATATAATATAGTTATAGGATCACGTGCCTGGTTGTCATGACAACAAATTTACTGTACTTATAATTACGGTAACATTAAGGTTATGAGAATTAAATCAAATAACTCGCTTTTGGCCCCAAATTTGAAAACGATCCATTAGGATTAAGAGTGAGAAAACAAATAACTTTTTACTGGTGGTAGGACCTCTTGTGAGTCCGAACGGGTGGGTACCACCACCCTGCCTATTTCTGCCGTGAAGCAGTAATGCGTTTCGGTTTGAAGGGTGGGGTAGCCGTTGTAACTATACTTGAGACCTTAGAACTTATATCTCAAGGTGGGTGGCGCATTTACGTCGTAAATGTCTATGGGCTCAAGAAACCACTTAACACCAGGTGGACTGTGAGCTCGTCCACTCATCTAGCAACAAAAAAAATAAAAATAAAACATGTGTGCAATTCACACGTGGTAGAAGTGAAACCTTCCAAAATTAAAATACAATTATCCTAAACGTCTTAAGTATATGTAAAATTTTGTCATTAGTAAATAATTGTAAGGTAGCGCCCTCTGTGAATTGATATTTTAATTTCACGTATAATCCTAAATTAAAATTCACTACAAGAGCTTTCATACACACGATAGTATTAAAAAATCTCACAGATGGCGCTGTATTAAATAGTATGTATATTTCTGTCTCACTCTTTGCTGGCTTCATCCTACACATTTTTGTATTTGTGTCTCTTACCTGTCGTTTTTTCCGTTGCATCCGGTTTGAAATCACAACGATTCTAAAGAAGTTTTCACTTCAAAAAATAAACAATCAATGTATTGGGTCCAGGATGTCCGCGAGAATCTTTCCACGTCTACACCGATCTCGCTTGGGCCGCGAATCACTCAAATTACAATCCGATGAATTATGCACTAAACTACGCTAGATGTGTGCGCTGTATTACTATTATCATTTCACGCGTTTATCGCCGAATGATTTATGGCTGACCCGAGGCTCGGGAAATAATAAAGGATACCCACACATCCGATGTTTCGTTGTGACCATAAATAAGTTGAGATATTTCAATTTCGATTTTCGATTATCTTGGTTTGGTTTTTGTCTGCGTACTGACGTAATTCTCTTAGTTTTACAATTTCCAACATTCCGAATCCTTTATCAGTTTTATCGTCAACGACATATCTTGTTCTATTTGTCAATATATAAGGTTTTTTCGGACAAAGTAATACATTAATATGCAAATTATTATCTGCGTTTGTTTGTTCGTGATCTATACCTTCGAACGTCCTTATGCCGATTAGTTGTTATTAGCATTTCAACAATGGTTTTTGTCGTGGCACCATCTACTTATGAAAAATATATATAAAAATGAATTGCTGTTCGTTAGTCTCGCTAAAATTCGACACCGGTTGGACCGATTAGGTTAATTTTGATCTTGAATTATTTGTGGAAGTCCAGAGAAGGTTTAAAAGGTAGATAAATATGGAAATGCTTGGAATTAAATAAAAATAACAATTTTGTTTTCCCTTTGATGTTTCCCCGTCGGACGGATTCCTTTTGTTTGTTTTAAGTTTATTTTATGCAAAAGTTTAAGTCTTTTATTTATCGATTGAGGCACTACGAAGTCTGCCGGGTCAGCTAGTGAAAAATAAAAAGTTTCAACGAAATGTGTACTTTGTACATACATTAAGCCATCATCACAGTTGTGCAATGCTGTTTTTGTTTGGATAGTAAAATTCCTGAAAGGGGATTGCCCACTCTCCATAGTGTGCTAGGCCCAAGGTGGACATTAAATATTACTATAAAAATGGACTGATTCAAATTCTTAAATGTATTAGATATCTAAAAAATATATTGAAATTGACGCCACTATTATAAAAAATATAATAAAAATAAAAAACTCGTTTTGAGGTTAATTTTCTATATAAATACCTCAAGAACTTTTCTTTTTTTAATGTTTAAGATGTTCCTAATGTATTTTTATCCAATTGTAGTTATTAGGGTATAAAAAACACACATACTTCTTTAAATATCTATATTATTCTATATTTTCTTCATCTTCATACACAATTAGTAAATCATCTAAAAATAGCACAGGAGAGCATATACACGGTTTTAAATCTCGGTCAGGTTAAAACCACAATTCACACAATGGTTTTCAGCCGTAGTATGAAACGTTATTGATAAAAGCAAAATAAATCGAAGAAAAATCAAAACACATCCATTTTGAACGCAAGCACAAGCAGCATAGATTATACACTTAAACAAGCAGCAAGCGAAGTGTCAGTCAGTCAGATTAAAATCAGTGCTGTCAGTATAAAGAAAAATAATTACATGGAATTCATATATCGATCATTTTTTTAAATAACCGATATTGGATTTATTTCTTAATCTTTTTTTTACGAGTACACATTATATTTTATTTTTTATGTTTTTGTTTTAGTTGTACATATTTAAATAACAATACAAGTTAAGTTTTTTTTTATTGCTTAGATGGGTGGACGATCTCACAGCCACCCTGGCGTTAAGTGGTTACTGGAGCCCACAAACATCCACAACGTAAATGCGCCACCCACCTTGAGATATAAGTTCTAAGGTCTCAAGTATAGTAACAAGTTAAAGTCCAATGGGTATGTCTTTGATGTTATTTTATGTGCTTAAAATCGATTAAAATCGATTGATTAATGATAATATTTAAAATGATTTATTTATATGTTTTTTTATATACTTAAAATGTTTACTTAATACGTAAAAGGTTTTGAAGTTGGCAATATTTTTCCCGCAAAAATAAAATTCTTGTTTTTTTCAATAGAGTTACTTTTTTTAAACTACTTATTGTAAACTGTAGTGGCGCTTATTTGGAAGAAAGTCAATGCATATTTATTTATGACAAATTTAATGCACTAAGTATTTTTTCTCTAATCTATTGTCCGCTTTGGGCCTGAAATGGGCCGTCCCCTTTACGTCTAGCTGCAAACTGGTGAATTGGATTCGAAACTAATAGTGTCTTGACAGTTTAACAGTTTGTTGGGTTCAGAGTGTCGTTTTGACAATAAATAAATAAAACTGTACATAACTCGGAATAATAAAATTAAAAAAAACTGTAATATAAAACAAATAAGTGTGATACAAAACTAAAAATCGACCTAGCAGTGACCTTAATGGCTTTGAATATAATATATTGAACAATTCATAAATAAAATTTTGGTATTTTGCAACACCAAAAAAAAACCCTACGTTACTATCGGACTTTTTGGCGGGAACGCGAGGAGTGAAGTTGTGTGATTTATTTTATTTTTTCTCTTTAGTGTTTCTTCAGTATTAAATTTGTAATAACAGTAGTTTATTAACTGTTGAATATCTGTGAAAGTTTACAAATGTGGGAAAATTAAACAAAGCTGCTGGACGTAGCTTCTCGAGATCCTCCAAACTGTCCACTGAAAAAATCTCAGTAAATGACCACCATTTTACGGAGATTATCCCATATCATCTCATCTCATTTCATTTCACTTCATCCCAGTTGATTAATGTCTGAAATTACTCATATTCATTTCATTTCACTCCATATCATCATTTTTCATAAAAATAAGAATATAAATTAAAATAAGACATGACTTAAAGGTCTAAGTTACCAGGTCATAAAATTATTAAAAAAAAAAACAACCTTACTATCAAAATCAGTTAAAACTTTTCACGATACATTATTTCTTTAAGAGTATCTCGCTTCAAGCACAACACAAAGTAATTTATGGTTTACTTAAAACACTCGAAGGAAATGAAATTACCGAGCTGTTCTTCAGTACGTAAATCAGTTACGTTAAGACTGAAAACAGTCAGCAATGCAATTAAAAATTAATGTAGTAATGACGTAAAAACAGTTTATCTAGCTAATAGCGAAAATCATGAGCATTATGCTAGACGTTCACGGCTATTTTAGAAGAAATGTTTTTTTTTATAGCTTTTGATGGTTGGTCGAGCTCACGGCCCACCTGGTGTTTGGTGGTAACCGGAGCCTATAGACGTCTACGCCCACCTCGAACCATGAGTTCTAATGTCTCCGTTTCTACAGTACAACAGTAGACGTCTACTCCCATCTCGAACCATGAGTTCTAATGTCTCAGTTTCTACAGTACAACGGCTGCCCCACCCTTCAAACCAAAACGCATTGCTGCTTCACGGCAGAAATAGGCGAGGTGGAGGTACCTACCTACCCGTGCGGACTGACAAGATGGTTTGATTTTTATTACACGATGTTATTCCTTCACTATGGAAGTCAATCGTGAACATTCAATGAGTACGTATTTCATTAGAAAATTTGGTACCAGCCTGCGAGATTCGAACACCCGTGCATCTCTCGATACGAATGCACCGGGCGTCTTATCCTTTAGGCCACGACGACTTCAGACTTATTTTGCTTCCGCCAGTGGACGAAGTCTTCTCTTAGTATATTCAAACTCATCCACATCTTTCAATGTAATCTTGATCTTGACGCTTGTAACAGCACTGAAATACCGGAAACTTAAAAAATCGTCGAGCACTTACTTAAAAGCGAAGTTCTTTGAGTGAAAGCTTTAAAAAAAGCATACGTCGAGTATAAGAACTAATTTCCTTGTGTTATTATTATTGTATTTATAATATAGTGTTCAAATTAAAACATGTAATTTGAAAATGAACGTGCCTGCAATTCACACGTATTAGAAGTGAAATTTTGGCTTCAAGATAATGAGACGAATGTAAAATTTCGGGAAGAGGATAGTTGTAGGTTTTAGTAATGATCATAGTATTAGTATTATATACAAAGTTTGATAATTGTTTTACATTTTTTTCGTATATATTACATAGATTCATTCAGAATGTAGTAGGTACGAGTATTAAATACGAAGCAGAGAATAAAGAGAACCACGAATGTAAGAAACACTATAATGCTTTCTATCTCATTTTCTCCCACGTTAAATCTTATGAATTTATGCGTCTGTCTCTTTTTACTGTCGCTTTTTCGTTTCATCGACTTTTGAATCACAACGATGTTAAAGAATTGTTAACTTCAAAAAAATTCATGATTGGTAGTTTAATTTGTGTGTGCCATTTGGTGCGTCATGTTTTGTTGTTTTTTTTTTCCCTTGTAGGCAGACGATCATATGAACCACCTGATGGTGAGTGGTTACCGCCGCCGATGGACTTCAGCAATTCTAGGGGCAGAACTAAGCCACTGCCTACCGTTACTCTCCAGTACCACCAGTACCAGTACTCTCCACAAGCCTCGTTTGAAGAAGGATAGTATGTCATAGCGCGCTCGGGAAACACCGTGGAGAGGAGCTCATTCCAAAGCCGGATGGTACGAGGCAAAAAATATCTCTTGTGATTATCGCTTAAACAAAAACCCTCATATGTTGAAGTTATTGGTCGGTATTTTAATGAATACATAAATATAACTTCGGATTTTTGTACTATGACTGGCGTTACCTTTTTCTACTACACCGGTACTGGGTCCGACCAGGAATTGAGTCTGGAATTCATCTGGTTCCTTGTCTCTTGAGGAGCAGGACCAAAGCCAGCAAAAGAAGATCATACATTGGGCAGAGCTAATACGCGTGAGGAAAATCATACCGGGCGTGAGAAGAGCGGAAGAACCTATAAACTTGGACCTATGCCTCTGTTTTAACCCAAAGTGTATTTAATTTACCATATTATTTGGTTACCCTAAAGTGAATTTTCGCGGAATAAAAACGACAGGTCACGATGACCGCTTCCGTTGGCCGCGTAATCGATTTAACTTTTTTCACTCTCAGTCGTAAATTGATTCTGCTTTCGGATGTACAGAAACAAAATCAGTCTTGCGGGATCCAAGGTAGCAAACAAATGCTTGGGATTAATTTTAAAAAGTAGAAGGATTTTCCATAATTAACAGTCTATGAGTTTTATGCATGTGTCGTGTGTTTTAAGACAACACCTACAAGAACAACCTTAAACATATAAGTAGCTTGGCATTATTATGAAAATACAAAAAAAAAAAAAACAATAAGTTGTGGTAGTTTTGTGCAAATCATAGAATCAAAAACGGATGAAATGAAAGAAATAGAAACGTCCTCTCCGTTGGGAAAATTTGTAATAAAGTAATTTTATTTTTAAATTTAATTGCAAGAGTTCGTATTTTATACAAATTTGTTACGTTGTAATTTAGCTATGCCAAAGATACTGTTTTTGTTGAGTTTCTTGAAGTTTTACTGGTGGTAGGACGTCTCTACTGGTAGTAGAACGACTTGTGAGCCCACACGGGTAGGTACCACCATCCTGCCTATTTCTGTCGTGAGGTAGTATATGTGTTTCGGTTTGAAGGACGGGGCAGTCGTTGTACTCTAAAAACGGAGACTTAGAAATCATGTCTCAAGGTGGGTGGTGGCATTTACGTTATAGATGTCTATGGATTCCGGTAAACATTTAACACCAGCTGAGTCGTGAGCTCGTCCACCTATCGAAACAATAAAAAAAGCCATCAATTGACTGTACTTTACTAGAATAAAGCAGGTACAAAGAATAAGAAAGCAATAGACCGTAAAAACATCCCTTAAAAAGACGGAAGGCAAACGCTTACCTGATATTAAATACATACATACATTTAAACGGCCGTCTGGTGTAGTGGTAAGTGACATGGTCACTACACAAGGGGGTCGCGGGTTCGAATCCCACCAAGGGAAGGTATTTGTATGAAAAATATAAATGTATTTTCCAGGGTTATGGATGTGTCTTAAATATATGTATTTGTATAATAAAAATCTAACATTATTTCCGTTATCTGGTACCTGTAACACAAGTTCTTTACGAACTTATCACGGGACCAGTTAACGTGGTGTGATTGTTAGTAAATATTTATATTTATTTATATTTATATTTTTACCAATAGATCTTTTAAAGTACGTCCGCTTCACATCTCAATGTGGATTATGACATTCAAAATTGTGCTCGTAACCTACTAGCACCAGGTAGATACTGTAGCCATGCGCAAAATGAACTGATCTCTGAACTCACAAAAAAAAGCGATTAGTTGAGTAATCTCCCAGTTCAAAGGCAAAGTTGTAAGCCCTAAATTGGACGGAACATAAATCGTAATAGCTAATGAGTGTTACGCGATAAATCTGTTTAGCGTTCATTAGTTTTTCCCAGAATTTACGTTCCTTAATGATGGGCACATTAAAAAGGCCGTTGATGACATCTTAATACGAATTGAATGTCAGCGACTGATGATATTTTTATAGGCCCCTTTCGATGGCAATCGATACGATTTGTGCGAAGGATTTTTTTTTTTAATTTGGCTTGTTCCCGAAAATACTGCAATTTGTGATTGGTAATTGAACTGGATAAAAATACCGCAAATCACCAGGCCTCGGATTTATGACTTTAGAATTATGTTTTTTTTTTATTGCTAGATGAGTGGACGAGCTCACAGCCCACCTGGTGTTAAGTGGTTACTGGAGCCCATAGACATTTTACGACGTAAATGCGCCACCCACCTTGAGATATAAGTTCTAAGGTCTCAAGTATAGTTACAACGGCTGCCCCATCCTTCAAACCGAAACGCATTACTGCTTTATGGCAGAAATAGGCAGGGTGGTGGTACTCACCCGCGCGGACTCACACGAGGTCCTACCACCACCAGTAATGTTACGGATTACGGACCGTTTTTTTTTAACAAATGTACTATAGTTTCAGGCAAATAACAAATTGTCACGTCAGTGGTCCATACCAATGACAGCGTATATCCAGTGTTCATAAACATAAGAAACGTATTGTATTTCAAGATCACATTTTTCTGTGGAAGGACGACGAGCCCATCTTGAAACGGAAGGTCAATATCTCCATTCTATTGTATACTGGTTATTCCACGTTTCAAACTGAAACCAGCAATACATAAGCAAGCTCACTGTATGGCCTTCCACTAGCTATAGATTGGTGGGAATTATAAAGTATAAGAAAAGTAGTATAAAAGTGTCCAATTTCATACTCAACTTTTAATAAAATTATCGATTATTCTTCTACTACCAAGAAGGTGGGAGCTCATAGCTGATCTGAAGCGAATTAAAGTCTTGACTGCATTGAAATAATCGTTTACTCAAACACAAACATATTATTATGGCCACTTCGGCAGAACTACATAAGATTTTAGTACCTAACCTTGCGGGTTCATAATACGTCCTACACTCAGGTAAATGTCAGTTAGCGATCCAATACTTAGGTCAGTTCGTAAAATGCTGTTGCAGATTCCCATTCGGATCTCTTAGTTACCTTTTACGAGACCCAGGTGAAGAATTGGGCTCATGCTATTCAAGGTCACCTTATAGCTATTACTTACTACCACTATCTGCGTTTTATGTGGTAAGCTTTGAAAAATATGATTAACTACCAAACATTATATGCAAATTATTTGTTGGCAATCAGAAATCTTCATAATTAAAACTTAAATGAATTCAAGTATGATTAATGGCTACCCAAATGTGCTGCGATTTTGTTGGCAAAAACATTCTTAATTGGATCTACGTTTTGATGACGTCATTTACACGTTTATCATTAAATTAGATAGAGGCTCAGTTGTTTCTTAATTGGTCTGAATACATCTGAAGTTAAAGTGAAGAATTAAGATTCATATATTGGTATTCATTAGGCAAATTGGCCTACAGAATGACAATGGCTGTCGACATTTTCAATCAGCTTAACTTGCATATGACTAAAGTGGAACTATAAGCACACGTTTGTCTTTTTTGAGCTCTTTGTCATTTGAAGTTTGGACGTGGATATGGTGTAAGAGTACTCCGTGCATTCAAAGGCTCCAAATGATCTGTGAGAACAGAATTATCAAAAACAAACATCCCGCAGATCAGTCCTATTCTTCATGGAGTCAAATGGGATAGCAGGTAATTCGGAACCTTGGCGCAAAGATAGAAGTAGTACTCCACGCGAGGCCAGATTTGTGCTTTGTAAAGCAGCCTGTTCTTTATAGCAGTCATTGTTTTACTACCGCATGATACCATTTTATAAATTAGCTGGTTTTTAATTTGGCTTACCTTTCGTGTAGTATAAGAACAACATTTCAATTCAGAGTTTTTAAAAACTCTTCTTTTTGTGTCTGTTTCTGAAAAGACATCCTTGGGAATCTATTCCAATTACCACCAAATTAGATCTAGTGATCACCTTAAAGTCTATAATTGCTATTAAAAACGCAAACATCTATTTCCAATGTACATTGAATATTCGAGTAACATTTTTTTATGAAGGGAAAGTCCACATTTAATTGAAACCTTTTACGGAATCCCCTTGACGTAATGAGATGGATTCTGTCACTCAAAAACAACGATCTTGTAAACCAAACAGCCGTGAAAAGGGATGTGAGCTACGGATTTTTTTACTGAAAAAAAAAAAGAGGAAAATGTACATGATTATTTTAATGTAATGGTAAAGTCGACTCTTTCTGCGCAAAGTACTGAAGAATTATGGTTATAATGACCGACAGCTTAGATACAATAGCGACATGCATCTTTACAGTGCACACAGCATGTTTTACCAGAATGTGATGCAGTTGCAGACAGACAGTAAATTATAATTGGTAATCCATGTACTGATTGAATTTCTGAAGGAGCTGGAGTGGCAAGAACGATTCAAGATTCAAGTAGTTATTGCCATGACAATTTCATAGTTATAATTAAGATCGACGGAAATAGGTCCGTGGGTAGTGTGACATCCCTGCAGCACTGACTACAGTCACGTCAGATCCAGAAGACTGAATGGGAGTACCTAGCTTCTAGTAGTTAATATTACAGATAGCCTTTTTCAAATTCAATCTTCCCTGGAGACAATCAAATTGCTGTTCAAAAGCAGTCTAATAATCTTTAGAGAACCTACACTGCCCTAAAACGTCCTTTACATATCTTTCGACCTGAGTTCCGATTCAAAATTAATTGGATCGTGTGTCTAATTGGAAACTTTTACTGTCCATTTACTTTATTACACTATATTAATTCCTAAATATGTAGGTATTAAGATTTTTATCAAACACTTAAAGTCTGCGTATTTTGTTATTTGACTAAAGGAGTTGAATAAAAATTTTCAGGTAGATAATTATAACCCTCACAAAATTCAAAAATAATAGTGCTTTAAATGTTGTACTCGCCAGCTGACTTTCTTTAATATGCTTGCTTAATAAATTCAGTGCAACATGCGGCTTCTGAAATTTCAGTGTCGCAGAAAAACTAACAAAGATTAAACTAGCATCTTATCCTATAGTTGTAAGGAACATTGTGTACAAAGTCAGCGCATTTGTCTTGTTTAATCGTGCGCTCATGGCTTATATTACAAGCCAGATTTTTTATTTGTTGTTATTTATCGTTTGGTGTGAGACCTGGAGAGTGACCAAGACACTAACGAACCGACTGCAGGTATTTGTAAATAAGTGCTTGAGGTCGATACTCCGCATATTCTGGCCAGTCGCTATCTCTAATAAATACCTTTGGATTAAATGTGACCAAAATCCCATCGCGCAAGACATTGCTCATCGGAAATGGCGTTGGATAGGGCACACTCTACGGCACAGCGGAGTCAACGCAGCATCAATAGCGTTTGAGTGGCAACCGCTTGGCAGGAGAAGACCTGATCGCCCTGTACACACTTGGCGACGCACCGTGGAGAATGAGATGAGGACTGCCAACGTGACCTGGAGTGATGTCAAGGAGCAAGCGCAAGACAGGGTAAAGTGGAGACAACTTGTGAGGGCCCTATGTACCAGCGGAGTACCCTAGGACTACAACAATTTATCGTTTATCTTTTTAGCTCGTAATGTGTATTGTACTCCTAATAACAAAAAATAGCTCTCATGTTTACCTTCTGGCTATATCAGTATTGAAAAAAAATATCTTCCTTGTATGTCATTTATATCTGATATTAATTAGGTATTAAAAGAAAATGTATCAAAAATAACAAGCAAAAAACCTCTAGCATCAAATAAATAGATCGTTAATTAGTGAAACAGATTTCGGTACAGGAATGCTACTCATAAATCTCACGAATATGGGCAAAACATGCCAACGTGGCTGAATACCATTCCTAACAGTAACAAAGGTAGTTACAAACAAAAATGTTCCGAATATCACCTTTATTGCAACATCGACTAGATCTATGCCAAATGTAAATTTAATTTTGTAAATGTATAACGCTCTGTACCGTTTCAGAGCATAAATATTCGTTTGCCTTCGAACAGATCGTTCGTGGTGGTGTCGAAATTTGGTTCTTCCTAATTTCAGCTACATAGGTTTAAATATTGACAGTATTAGAATATGCTTTATCTTGCACGAGGAATCAGTTTCCAACAAAAAAAGAATAAAAAATCTGATAAAGCACGGTTTAAATTTCGCCCACCAGTTCTTTGCAATCTGAATTGTCGTTTCATAACGATATCGTATTTCGATATATTTCGTATTTTACTTCGTAATTTACTGGTGGTAGGACCTCTTGTGAGTTCGCGCGGGTAAGTACCACCGCCCTGCCTATTTCTGCCGTGAAACAGTAATGCGTTTCGGTTTGAAGGGTGGGACAGCCGTTGTAACTATACTGAGACCTTGGAACTTATATCTCAAGGTGGGTGGCGCATTTACGTCATAGATGTGTATGGGCTCCAGTAACCACTTAACATCAGGTGGACTCTGAGCTCGTCCACTCATCAAACCAATAAAAATAAAACTATAACATATGTATATTATTATGTTCTTGTCCTAAGAGCAGCATGGTTTATTTCCGAACAAAATTGAGCAAATGTACTATTATTATCTCAAAATTTGCACCAATATTTTCGTTACAACATGTTCAGCCCCTCAAAGATCTAATTATTCCAAGAGCTCATCTCGTAAAGATTCATCCACAAAATACACGAAAAGTTTAAATAAAAAGCATCCGATACGAGCCGTCAATAGCCAAATCGTGGCGATCAAATCTTCACACGTCTCCGGCTCAGAGTCTTCCGTTATTTGATCGGAATTCGATGCATAGTAATAAATAGGTACGCGCTTTTATATGAATTCCTTCGTGTATTCGCTCATTCTACTCTCTGGCTCGTGGCTCTGGGACCTTTTTCTGCGCGTGTCTTGAATGCTTCACCGATAATCGTTCCGTCGGGTTCGGTTATAATTAAAACTACTTTTGCGATTTAGTTTCGGGTTTTTTTTTACTGTCGTCGAGTTATCAGTCGTCCTTAGAGAGGCCCTTAAAGTCCTTGGAGACATTATTCGTCTGTGATCACGAAAATGGTGAAGAATTCAAAAGGCCAGAAATAACATCGTGCCGTTACGGTTCATCATTACTTGAAAGTTGTGCTGTTAGGCTTAGGTTCTCTATCGGGATTTTTTTCTTAAATTTGGGTTCAAGTCCTTGGGGAGAGAGAGAGAGAGAGAGTATTCTTTATCTTACACCAAAAAACAAATAAACAGTGCGATAAATTAAACAGAAAAAAGTACAATTGGCGGTCTTATCGCTAAGAGCTGTTTTGAATTCGAAGTTACGTCAACACATCCTTTCTAATATCACATAGATTACCTTGAAGTACTGAATCACCTTGTTGGAGATTATTAACGAATATTTGAAAATAAATCTATGAAATAAACATATTCTAAAGAGGTTCGAATACTCTTATCGATAGCTACTTAAGGTGTCCCTCATATTATCGACTAGCTTTCCGTCCACCGCGTCGCCCGTGTGGACGCTTTATATACCGGGAGTGGAAACCCGTACTAAGCAATGACATGAAAGTTATCCTTGATTCTTTCCCAGGGCTCAAACTATTACCGAACCGTTTTCCGTAAAAATCGGTTCAGTCGTTTGGCTGTGAAAGATAAACAGATATTTTTGGGGAAATGCTACAATATATGTAACGAATGTATGTAATAAATAATGTATCTAACTCATAATAACTAGTTACTGGCTATATAATTTTTAAGATCCATGAATGTCGTCGTGGCCTAAAGGATAAGAGGTCCGGTGCATTCGTTTTGAGCGACGCACCTGTGTTCGAATCCCAGGCAGGTACCAATTTTTCTAATGAAATACGTACTCACCAAATGCTCTCGATTGACTTCCACGGTGAAGGAATAACATCGTGTAATAAAAATCAAAGCTGAAAATTTTAATTTGCGTAATTACTGGTGATAGGACTTCTTCTGAGTCCGCACGGGTAGGTACCACCTTCCCGCCTATTTCTGCCGTGAAGCAGTAATACGTTTTGGTTTGAAGGGTGGGGCCGCTGTTGTAACTGTACTTGTGACCTGGAACTTATATCTCAAGAAGGGTGGCGCATTTACGTCGTAGATGACTATGGGCTCCGATAGAAAACTTAACACCAGGTGCGCTGTGAGCTTGTCCACCCATCTAAGCAATAAAAAAAAATGTTCCAAAAATATTTAAACTATTCTAAAAACTTTACGAAAATTCATTCAATTATTATATATTAACTAGCTGACCCGGCAAACATTGTTTTGCCATATATAAGATTTCTAGGGAATTTCTAGTGTAGAAAAAAAAACTAACTTATTGTAAGTGTGTAAGGATGTGGTACATGAGTGAAAGAGGTATGTAGTGCTGTGAACGATGAGGGAATATATAATAAAAATAACAAAACCTCATTCAACCACGACTCATTATAACAAAAAAAAAGTCCAAATAAAAAAAAATAAGTTAGGGGTGGACAACCCTAATCACTTAGGGGTATGAAAAATAGATAGTAGCCGATTCTCAGGCTTACTGAATATGCATAAAAAAATTCATGAGAATCGGTCAAGCGGTTTCGGAGGAGTATGGGAACGAACATTGTGACACGAGAATTTTATATATTAGATATGCTATTAACATTCCACACTTTTGAAAAATCACATTACGACCTGTCAAAAGCCAGTTCAATGTGTCTTCAACACGTATGAAGCTGCAACAAAAAAAATACGTAATGTAATAACTGAAATCCTGTATACAGGGTGAGTGGCGAAGTCAATTCTCGTTGGATCAACCTGTCACGTGCAGGCAAACGGGGTTACTGACGCCGCTAAATTCCGTGGAGTTTTGTTACAGAACACTGAGAGTAAAGTAAATGCTTTCAATGGAACGTCTACTCATTTTCGAGGTTGCGACGTAAAGCTCAAAAAGAGTAACGAAGTAAGGACTGTCTTCTAATTGTGGCCTTGTGTCTAATTCTGCTTTTGTAATTGCGCTCTGTGTAAGGTCAATCGACAATAACTAATAATATCGTGTAACGTTTTTGTGTGTACAAATAAAAATATCGAAAAGAAGTCTTGAGCTACTGATGTTTCAGAGCCTTCGTCTCATACCCGATCCTGTAGACCGAATGGTAAATAGTCGACGTCGCCTAAAATACGTCATTACAGATCCTCCCGATCCATTAACGGTGCTTTTAGGTACCACAAGCACCGATCATCGTCCTCACCGAACCCGTCGCTCGACGAAGGGCTCGACGAGCGAATTAACATGACACAGCCCACTGAATATCTCGCCGGAACTTCTCAGTGGGTCGAGTTTCCGATTCGGTGGTGGATTCTGCGAAGCACTGCTCTTGCTAGGGCCAGCATTAAAAATATACCCGGTTTGAGCCCCGTGAGCTCACCTACACGTCAAGGAGAAGCTGATTATAGCCTCTTAAGGCTATCAGCATAGTTAAGAGAAAAAAAAAGCCTTCGTCTTTATCGTCTCAGAGGCTTCGTCAGCAGGGCGTCCTTGGGGTGAGCTGCGCTGTCTGTTTGAAGTATTGACCGTGGTAACCCCCTTATCTTACCTGGGTTCAGGGGGGATCGGACACGTAGGCGAGAGTACAGAGAAGTCGTTTAGTGGGTAGGGCTCTAAATATCCTTAGGACGCGGTTCGCTCTTGCGGACCAGTCTCACATACCCCGTGTTCTCCCTAGGCACAGGGACCTCATAGGAGGTTTGGCCCTTGGCCCGAAAAAAAAGTACGGCGTAAGTAACAGTCTAAAGGCATTACAATCGTCGTGGCCTAAAGGATAAGATTAGAAGAGATCCTATTGCACTCGTATCAAAATGAGATTATATTTATGTTTGAATCCGACATAAAAGTATCTGTTTCTTTAAGGAAATACGAACCAAAGACATGTTTACTAAGGTAGCGTAAGTAATACGGGATTATAAACAAAAGAAATCAAACCGGGCAAATTTATGAATTTTCATAATTGGTGAAGGTATTATTATCCAACAAGTTAAAAAGTACATTCACCCTTATTTCTGGCGCTATGCAGCGGCTTATGCAACCTTAAGAGTGAAGAAGATATTATGACACAAACAGTTAAAAACTACATTCACACTTATTTCTGCGCCGTGCACCGATTTATACAACCTCAAGAGCAAATGTGAAAGATGAATCGGTCGCTATACAATCAATCTAAGACATAATGACTCAGGGTAGATGGAGTGATATTTACTATATCTATGGGCTTCCAGTAACTACTAAGCACTCGTGACCAAATTCTCCAATTTAATCCAATTCCAATGATTTTATACCAAATATGAACTATATCAATAGACAGAATATGAACAACGTAGGTATACATCCAAGCTACTTTTTGTAATTTATCTGATTAAAATTACTAGAGGTTCCGCAGTAGTCGAAATTCGACTATAATTAATTGGAATTGTAAGTTTGTACACTATTATGATTGTATTTTATACTTCTATAATCACAAATTTCGCCAAGACTACACTATAAAAAATATTAACAAAGACAAACAATATTTAATCTATTCTCAATTTGACAACAGACGTCAAGAACAAAAGTTTGACATTAAATAGTATGCATGCGTGTGTGCGTCAAATACATGGTATGTAGTGTGTGTAATGTTTTCTTTATTGATATAATGTATCTTTTATGCATTATTTTAAAAAAATATTAGGATTGTGCACTTCTTCTCTATATTCTCTATAAGTGTGGAAAATTTCATACTCCTCCGTCCGCGCAATTTTAGTAAAAAGGGATACAAAGTTTTTCTTCACGTATTAATATATAGATCTTCCCGTGACATCATCCCATATGAAAATATCAGTTCATCCTCTCATAGATCCATGAAAATTTCAGATGGTCATCATTGTGTTGATCCTATTGATCCATTCAACTAATCCCGGACCAATAGTTCAGTTATTCTTGCTCGGTACATACCGGAATTGGGTACCTGGAAAATTCTATTTACGCTTTCGAACTATAGGAAAAATAACAGAATCGTTCCGACGATCCGGGGAACATTTGTTATGAAAACTCCGTTGTATCTCGAGGGATCGCACGCGATGCAGTGAAATTGTTGCGCTGCGATACGAGCACTACACTAAATTCTGGCGTTACGTTTCGTAATGTGGCCATAAAATGTTCTCTGTGAAATATTTAAAAAGATTTCGCAGTAAAATATTTGCTATTCATAATTTTATTGTATTAGTGAACTGATGAGGGATGAAGTTATAAAAAAACCTACACCGTACCTAGACCGTATTCTCTGCAGGGAACTGACGATGGAGGACACTGTATAGTGTCTAAGTTGCGCGGCAGCGACGAATCCTGAAAGGCGATGCTCAGATTCTGCGAGTCCACTATCCCGTAGAAGGAGGAATCCTGGCTGAGCCTTTGCTCGCCCACCTGTCCCGGTGAAACTGGAAAGGCCTCCGGACCACCAATAATCCCTCAATAAAAAAAAATCGGAGAAAGACTTTCGGCCTGCTTCGGTAGCTGTAGGAGGGGTTTTCCCCCTGTAGGTTATAGGGCGATACGAAAGGGAGAAACTGCGCCGAGTGCTACCTGCTCAGCACAGTTGGCGGTGTATAACGTTCCAACCCGGCAGGCTGATTCTGGTCAAACGAGGCATTCCGGGAGGCCAGTGGCACTGCCTGAGGTAGCTTGACAGGCTGATGTATCGTGACGGCGGACTTAGAATCTTCAATTATGACTCCACCAGCCGGGCGTCCCTACGGGGAGCTGTGCTTCTGGTTGTAGTGTTGACCACGGAAAACTCCTTACCTGTATCGTTTGGTTAACATCTTCGACCATCTAGTCCCAGATATCGTAGAACCTCGTAGGAGGTACGAACCCCAGCCCAAAAAAAAAAAAAAAACCGGGTTAATTTGTACAAAAATCCTACAACAAACAACAATTATTGTAAAGTCTATCGTAGCGTTAGGAGCTGATAAATGAAATACTCGCTCGGGTTCTATAAGTACATATATCAAATGTTATTCCAATAAAGGTGCCAGTTTATGAAGCTACAAGTCCAACCAATAATTACACTACCAAACAAAAATATCAGCCACCTCATGAAGGTGATCTAAAGCATATTTGTTAGCAAAAAAAATCTTACCCTAATCAATTAGCTTGCCAACAAATATCGTTCCATTACAATGCAATCAAATAGAGAGAACCATTCGGAGAAACTTATTGAGGCATCTAGACCTACTAAAGTTTCTGCATTAATCTTAGTTTCCAATTCACTGAATTAGTATTGATTGTGGATCTAGAACTCGGAGCGATGGATCTAGTGTTTGTTAAAAGTTCCAATATGACTAATTCTTCCGTATTTAATAAAATTACTGGTCGTCCATACTCACATCTTCCCTAATAACATTTAAAGATAAGTGTGATGTGAGCATGTCCACTCCTAATGCGTTTATTATTATTATTTTTTATTGCCCTTGTAGGCAGATGAGCATACAGCCCACCTGATGGTAAGTAGTTACCGTCGCCCATGGACTTCAGCAATACCAGGAGCAGAACCAAGCCGCTGCCTACCGTTAAGTACTCTCCACAAGCCTCGTTTGAAGAAGGATATGTCATAGCGCTCGGGAAACACCGTGGAGGGGAGCTCATTCCAAAGCCGGATGGAATGGTTTATGAGGCTGCACGGATATATCCCACTACGTATCCGTCGCTGTCACGACGGTTTGATAAGTGAGATAGCTGTTATACGAAAGGGGTATTCCGCACGGATAGGTACCACCACCTTGCCTATTTCTGCCGTGAAGCATTAATGTGTTTCGGTTTGAAGGGTGGGGCAGCCGTTGTAACTATACTGAGACGTTACAACTCATATGTCAAAGTGGGTGGCGCATTTACGTTATAAATCTCTATGGGCTCCAGTAACCACTTAACACCAGGTGGACTGATTTCGTCCACACATCTAAGCAATAAATAAAAAAATCCCAATCCGAAATGACCGATTCTTGATTCAAAGTACCATTTTGACATAGATTTCCTAGTAGACTTCCCAGTTGAACTGAACACGGCTAGATCAAACAAGCAAAGGAGGACAATGTACTAAAACCAAGTAAACTTCACTGCATCAACTCGTCTTGGTACTTGTTGTCAGAGCACGGGAAATGTTTGAGCTCAAAATTGAAAGTGTGTTCAATTCTTAGATGTGATTGAGAAAGTTCTTTGTGCGATTCTTTTAGTAACTATTCTCAATGCTGTAAATATTTGAAATTCTTGAATTCGCCAATGGAATATAAAAGTAATACATGCAGATTAGATAAATGAAAGCACTTTATTTTGTAATTTAGAATATTCAAAATGGCCTAAAAAATATTCAACGATATTAAAATTCGGAAGGTTGATATTTTGAGCGTAATATAGTATTCTAAACGTTAGAGGTTCTTTGACGGGAGTATTTCGCAAGGAATCATATTTAATATACGCTGGATAAGACACAAGGTCATCTGGCTCTAAACTAGGTAATTTTATTTTCGACCTATACTGATAGCCTTGAGAGGCTATATCAGCGTTACCCTAGCATGTAGGTAAGCTCTTGGGGTTCAACACCCCCGTTGCTAACACTGGCCCTAGCAAGAGTAGTGCTTCGCAGAACCTGCCACCAGATCGGAAACGCGACCCACTGAGAAGATCCGGCGAGAAACTCAATGGGCTGTGCCTATGGGTTAATTTACTCGCCGAGCCCTTCGTCGCCAGCGACGGGTTCGGCGAGGGCGATGACCGGTGGGAATCCCTGTATTATGACGAACCAATAACTGATAAATATATTTATATACATTTCAATCTATAGCTAAATGAAAAATCATGAAAAGATATTAAACACCAAAAAAACCTGCTCATCACACTAATGTTTATTTGTGGGAATTTAAAACACATTACTCTTTGCTCAGCAGATAAGGCTGCTATTATAACAGCGAGACACTCCAACTGTTTGACTTTCACATATTTGCTTCAGATATCTTTGCTCGGTAGCGTCCAAGTCAATCTCCATTTTCATTTTTTTTTATTGCTTAGATTGGTGGACGAGCTCACAGTTCACCTGGTGTTAAGTGGTTACTGTAGCCCATAGACATCTACAACGTAAATGCCACCAACCACCTTTTCAGCTATGAGTTCTAAGGTCTCAGTATAGTTACAACGGCTGCCCCACCCTTCAAACCGAAACGCATTGCTGCTTCACGGCAGAAATAGGCGGAGTGCACTTACCCGTGCGGACTCACAAGAGGTCCTACCACCAGTTTCGTGACTGTTCACCCTTCACATCTGAATGTATTCGTTAACATTTTAGCAATCACGTAACATAATAGATTAGGTGAATAAATTAATTTATATTCTACAAATATTTCAAAAATCACTATATTTTTATTGTATAATGAAGCGTCATATCGAAATTTCCAGAACACCAACGGACTGAGCGAAAGAATTTGTTTTCTTTAACGTGTCCCGGATAATATTTTCGTTTAGATCGATACGTTGAAATAAACATTAAGGCTTTCGTGTGAGGTTACGCGGTAATATATTTATGAATTACATAGAAATTCTAATAACGTAGGCGGTGACGTAAGTCGCAGTCAGCACACAATGTCACGTGCGGGGAGGAATATTATTACAGGATAATAGGAATGTGGGGGTGAAAAAAATAATTGTACAAAGATTTATTTATGATTAGAAATGAATAAATTAGAATATACAGATATACCTACTGCTTACTGTACATATTATATCTCTACATTTATTTAGCTCTACTCAGCTCTACTAATCCTAGTAGTTTTTATCTTGATTACCGGCAGTGAGTATTGAGCCTACACAGTTTTTTTTTTGTTTTCTTATTTATTTCTTAGATGGGTGGACGAGCTCACGGCCCACCTGATGTTAAGTGGTTACCGGAGCCCATAGACATCTACAACGTAAATGCCGTCACCCACCTTGAGACATGAGTTCTAAGGTCTCACTTTATTTACGGCTGCCCCGCCCTTCAAACCGAAACGCATTAGTGCTTCACGGCAGAAATCGACACGGTGGTGGTACCTACCCGTGCGGACTCACAAAACGTCGTACCATCAGTAATTATGCAAATTATAATTTTGCGGGTTTGATTTTTATTACAAGATGTTATTGCTGCACCGTGGAAGTCAATCGTGAACATTTGTTAAGTACGTATTTCATTGGAAAAATTGGTACCCGTCTGCGGGATTCGGACACCGGTGCATCGCTACATACAAATGCACCGGACGTCTTATCTTTTAGACCACGACGACTTTGCCCTTATATCCTGCTCGCCAGAATTTCAAAAACATAAATTAATTGTTAGTTCGTTTTGTATGATGACGCGTTTTTTATTTATTTCTAAATAACTTACATTTTATTAAAAACTAGCTGACCCGGCAGACTTCGTAGTGCCTCAATCGATAAATAAAAAACCTAAACTTTTGTATAAAATAAACTTAAAACAAACAAAAGGAATCGATCCGACGAGGGACGCATCAAAGGAAAAACAAAATCGTTATTTTTATGTATTTCCGAGCATTTTCATATTTATCTACATTTGAAACTTTTTCTGGACTTTCACAAATAATTCAAGAACAAAATTAGCCAAATCGGTCCAGCCGTTCTCGAGTTTTAGCGAGACTAACGAACATCAATTCATTTTTATATACCTAGTCAGGTCATAAGTTCTGTCACATGTTTAATGTAAAATAATTGAAACAAGTTTATTCATTATGTAACCATTCATATACCAAAATGAACTTAACAAAACATAGATTCTTATGACACTAAAGTTTATTCAAAATGACCTCCGTGATTTTGAATACAGGCCTTCAATCTGCGCGGCCAGTCGTCTATCGCAGCACGAACGAGGTCTATGTCAATATCGGCGGCTGCCTTAATCAAGGATGTCTTGAGTGACTCCAAATTGGGATGAGGCTTTGAGCACGCCTTTTCCTCCAAGTGTTGCCATATCTTGTAATCTAAGTGATTCAAATCTGGACTGGAGGAGGGCCAGTCTTCGTACCGGATGAAGTCGATTTCACGCCACGCCAGCCGGTCTTGTGTGCTCTACGCTCTATGAACTGGCGCCGAATCTTGTTGGAATACCCAGTGCCTGTTATTGAACATGGTATGAGAAACAGGTTCCACAAGGTTCGTCAGGACTGTATTTTGATACAGAACTGCATTCGTTTTTACACCTTTCTCACAAAAATGTTACCTCTGTTAAGCCCCAATAAGAAACTCCCAACCATACCATGAGCGAGGATGGAAAATGACCTCGTTGGACACGCGGAATACGGTTGCTCGTTTCTTCACTACTGTGTGCGTACACCTTATCATTTTGTTTGTTGTAGCTCTCTTCTACGGTAAAAATTTTTTCATCCGAAAAAAGAATTTCCCGATATTTTTTTCCCGCGTACCGCTTCAACGAAGCGCGGCATCTCTTCAGTCTCAGGTCCGTTAGACGAGCATTCAAACGATGTCCTGTTTTTCTTCGATATGCCCGAAGCCCTAAGTCTTCATTTAACACCCTTTTCACCGTGGTTCTGCTTAACCCCATCTGAAGGGCCAACAGTTTCTGCTTACGTTTGGGATTTCTTTGAATTCGCGCCTTCACAGCTTTTATCACTGCTGGAGTCCTAACAGACCGAGGGCGACCACTTCTTGACCTGTCATCTACACTAGAGTCTTCATTGTATCGTTTGATGGTACGATAAACGAATCTTTTGGTTATATTCAAATTTTTCAGTATGTTAAAAAATTGAATTGGCGCGTAACCGCAACGATGCAACGCAATAACTGCAACACGGTCTTCTTTAAGCGTCCACTCCATATTTAAAAATGAGTAAAATTGTAAAAGTATACATTTTTATTTTCATGAACAATTCGAGAAATGAATTCAATAAACTTTTTTGTGGCCAGCATTCTGAAAGAAAAGTTTTTACTGTGTGACAATACTTATGACCTGACTAGTTATATAGATATTATTATGAATGCCGATTCGCATTCTGGAACATTCCATAGCTCACATACAAGATTATTCTCAAAGACAATATATTTCGTTAAAATTACTGGGCCACCCGTAAATAATTACGTTATTAAATGCTCGGATAGAAATTTACGCATCGCGTGGAGCCGTCTGTAAATAGGAACACCATAATTAGTACCTATCAAAAGCAACGAATGGTGTTTCATTAACGACTCAAAATGCCTACAGATGTTTTGGTGCAAGGCACAAGATTTTAACGATGGTTGAAATAGCGAAATTTCGGACTGCAACCTCAATTACTGGTGGTAGGACCCCTTTGAAGTCGTCGTGGCCTAAGCGATAAGACGTCCGGTGCATTCGTGTTGAGCGATGCACTTGTGTTCGAATCCCGCAGGCGGGTACCAATTTTTTTAATGAATTATGTACTCAACAAATGTTCACGATTGACTTTCACGGTGAAGGAATAAAATCGTGTAATAAAAGTGAAACCCGCAAAATTATAATTTGCGTAATTACTGGTGGTAGGACCTCTTGCGAGTCCGCACGGGAAGGTAACACCACCCTGCCTATTTCTGCCGTGAAGCAGTAATATGTTTCGGTTTGAAGGGTGGGGTAGCCGTTGTAACTATACTGAGACCTTAGAATTTATATCTCAAGGTGTGTTGCGCATTTACGTTGTAGATGTCTACGGGCTCCGGTAACCACCTAACACCAGGTGGGCCGTGAGCTCGTCCACCCATTTAAGCAATAATATATATATAACTAAGCTATCGTACAATCTTAATCGAGTGTCAAAATTCCTAGTAGTATATTCAATAGTAAATTTTGGTATATCCCAATTTTGGTCTCTTACGTCAACATTGTCTCAAAGATCTCATAAACTGTACCGAGACTAAACGCCGACGGCAAGCAATGAATACTTCATTACAACGGAAATAGGGCGAAGGTTGCCCTTTCATACGTCTTTGTACGTTTTTATTTGCCGTACACAATCATTCCTTGATACATCTGTCTCGGATCGGGTTTTGATTTTCAAGTGGAGACGTTTGATTTCTCTTTGATACGCTGCGATCGTGTGTATTGATTTCAATATGAATATTTTCTTGATATATAATGATTCGTGTTTTTTTTTTTAAATCTATATTTATAGACAGATTCTCTTGTGTTCGTTAAGTGATTTTCTGTTATTTTTTTAGTAACTAGTTAACAAGGTTAGTGCTATCAATAAAAAATGTTGGAAATGCTGGAACGAAGTTCCTTATGGGACGATGCGGAGGGGTACACTAACCGGGAGAAAACGTCCGTAACGTAAGATTTTTATTAGTAATGCACACAGTGTACGACTTAACTTTGTAATAATGTTTTTTTATCATTCATTGACCACGATCTCAGAGCGTTCGTTTGCGCAATACATTAAACTCTTATGCAAACAACCGTGAATGAAGTGTACCACAATAAGTTCGCACGTTACCGAATGACCGTGGGTTGTTGCGAAACCTCCAGTTTTATTTTCTTTATACCTCGAATAGAACTTAAAATTAATATGTATTTTTAAAATAAGGAACTTCGTTCCTATTCGACGGTGTCCCACGACACCACACACTTTTTTTTTTAATACTAGCTACTTTGGCATACCGACTGCTGATCTTAATTTACAAGGGCAATAAAAAAAATAAAAAAATGCTTGTGGCCGCGACAACTATCAATATAGTGGTCATTTTCGTCGACAACCCCGTCCATTTGGTCGTGCTTGGGGTCGTAGTATTGACCGCCGTTATCCATTTCTAAGTCTGTAGATTGTATCCCAGGCGGAGCTTGTTCGTTCGAGTGAAGAGCTTGCACTCCCCCTCCAATCACAATCGCTTAGTATGACCCTTAAACCAGTACATTTATATGTTGTTATTACCGCTTTACACACCGCCGAAAACAGAGGAAGATGGCGAAACATCATCCAAAGAAGGATAATGAAAAACTTAACAATTTGACTCGCAATGTAGTGTGTTCTATGCAATATACAATTTTCTTGTACTATATATATATATACATTCTTCTATTTCTCTGATAAATTTGTTATATTTTTATGTTGTGTTAACTATGAATGTGGAAGTATTTAGAGTAAGAGGTAGACCTAAGAAGAAATGGATGGATTGTGTGAAAGACGATATGGGTGGGAGGGGAGTGAGCGAAGAAATGGTATATGATAGAAGAGTATGGAAGGAGAAAACATGTTGTGCCGACCCCAGGTGACTGGGAGAAGGGCAGGATAATGAATGATTTATGTTGTGTTATGTGTGTATAATGCGACTCAGGGAGGGGGACTATCGCTTTGGCAGAAACAAAATCACCTTTTTTATCGCTAAGCTTTCTTTTTTACTGTCGGATGTCACGAAAACTTGGCACTAGTTTTTAATAGTTTTAAGGATAGACGACCTTACGTCATACCTGATTTTTGCAAAGCCCTTATCGGGGCTCGTGGACAACCCAACGTCAATGCCCGTAGAGGGGTACAAAACTCAGACATTATCAATAGTACTTTTTAGCATTTCAACTCTAATAGCTTTATTGTAATCGATAAGTAGATAAAAAGAACATGTAATACTGAATTTGGGTTAATTTTAATCATAGTCGTGTTATAAATCTTTAGCATCTAATTACATTTGAGCTGTGACCTATGGATATAATTATTGTTGGCGCCGTTGCGATGAGATGTTGGGTGCAAGGCTTATTTGAATAAAAGTGGACTGTATTTAAAGCTGGTTTATTAATCGGATTAAAGCTAATACAGTTTTACGGGACCGACAATGATTGTCCGTTTTTCGTTGATGCACGTCGTTTTATTTTGCAAGTCCACGCCTCTCCCCCGCTTCCGCCGCGGTGAGGAAAATAGGGTTGCTATGTTTCGAACATGCTCCCCGGGTTGAAGAACTTCAAATATTGACTGGTAGCGGGCATATGTTGTTGTAAGCGCGTCGTATAAGACCTTTCTTGGTTAAGATATCTGCCACACGTGTAATTCCATCTCGTCCAGGACAAAAACGAATAATGCGTCCGAGCAGCCACATAAGAATGTGGTAATTTTCTATTTAATATTTGCAAAGTATATTGATGAAACATACAATTGTGCAGACAACAATTATTCAAAGAATGTTTTCGTACAAAATCAGACAACGAGATACCAAACTAATAAGAAAATTATATGAAGGCTGAAGGCAGTAACGAAAGAAGCTCGTAGCTAAAGAACTCATAAATATCTTTGCAGTGAAGTCTGCTAACGAATTTATAAAGGGTTCGATAATAATTGTACCCAAAGGCGAGATGCAGGTTTTCTAAAGTTTGATACAGTATGTATTTTCTCATTATATCAATTTGTATTCAGTATTTGTATTCATTTGAAGTCGACGTGGCCGAGAGTCGTGGACGTCGTCGTGAAGGAATGTAAAAATCAAACCCGCAATATTATAAATTGCTTAATTATTGGTGGTAGGACATCTTGTGACTAAATGTGACCAAAACCCTATCGCGCAAGACATGCTCATCGGAAATGGCGTTGGATAGGACACACTCTACGGCGCAGCGAAGTCAACGCAGCATCAATCGCGTTTGAGTGGCAACCGCTTGGTAGGAGAAGACCATGCCGCCCTATACTTGGCGACGCACCGTGGAGAGTGAGATGAGGACTGCCAACGTGACCTGGAGTGATGTCAAGGAGCAAGCGCAAGACAGGGTCAAGTAGAGACAACTTGTGAGGGCCCTATGTACCAGCAGGGTACCCTAGGACTACAACAACAACAGGACATCTTGTGAGTCCGCACGGGCAAGTACCACCACTCAACCTATTTCTGCCGTGAAGCAGTAATGCGTTTCGGTTTGAAGGGTGGGGCAGCCGTTGTAACTATATTGAGACCTTAGAACTTATATCTCAAGGTGGATGGCGCATTTGCGTTGTAGATGTCTATGGGCCGAACCGGACGGATTGGATAAAATAATGAATTATTTTTTATAATATGTTTTTAAAACAGACAACATTTCATACTTTGCTCTCTTGATAAATACAAGTAAGTGCACTTTCTTCCAGGTCGGGTATTTTCCTTGAAGAATTATATCCATGTTTCTATCGTACATGGAAAAGAACTAAAATTTCCGATTCACGGTCCGCGCTTGTAACATCCGGGATACCGGTTTTTTTCCAACACTAAAACCGGACATAAAAGGTGTGCGAAAAAGCGTGAAAAATCCGCTGAAAAACCATTTTATTTTTCGTGCTGCCATTTGAATAATCTCCCCCTTTGTGATGGGTGACCGTTCTATGCTTCTAATGTATTCGGTTATGGGCATCCAATATCTGCATATTGTGTGGATGTTGATTGTTGGCTCTATGTAATGTATTTCTCTATGTAATGTAATGTATGTAATGTATTTCTGCCGTGAAGCAGTAATGCGTTTCGGTTTTAAGGGTGGCGCAGTCGCTGTAACTATACTGAGACCTTAGAACTCATATCTCAAGATGGGTGGCGGCATTTACGTTGTAGATGTATATTGGCTCCAATAACCAGTGGGCTGTGAGCTCTTCCGCCCATCTAAGCAATAAATAAAAGAGCTCTGGTCAATTAGATATATGGGTGGTCTAACTAACGACAAGCTGCGACCTAACCTCCCATGGGACCTTAGACTTTTCGAGATTTTTCTCAGAGTCTTGATCAGATGATGTAGTGAAAAAGCTACAGTGGGATTATTTAATGACTTCAACTCTAATAAACCATCCCGTAATAGAGAGTAATGACCCAAAAATTCACGTATCTGGACTGTTTCACGTGAATTTGAGGTTAAGTATAGAGTTAATTGGACTTCGCCTCTAAGTTCAATTAAAAATTAATACACAATTTAAAAAAAATACTTGTCCACAAAAAATAATCAAAAGTTCGAATAAAATTGGACAATCCCTTTAATGAATTTCATCTGCCTTAGAAACCGAAATTCTGTATCGTATAAAAGCGATCGTTTTACCAATTATTTCGAAGGCTGTATTTCGTCTTACAGACTTAGATATCCTTTCACTGAATTATCCGCAATATCACAAGATATTTAGAATATTAAAGTCGAAATTATAACAAGTATACTTCAAGATAAGATTTTTAAGGAACACTTTTCGATTCACTGACAGGAGAATCATGAGGGTATTTTTATTGCTACACATAATGAAATTGCTACCAGGCCCCATAGTATTATTAAAGCAGTACCTGACAAAACCTTACTTGATATTTTATTATTGTATAAAAATATATTTATTATTTGTTGTTGCATTCTAAAATTAAAATCTTTTTCTGTTTCTCTTCTAAAGGAGCTTGCAAAATTAGCACGAATTTCTCTAGAGTTTTATTGTTTTACACATACTCTGAATTACGGGTTTAATATCAACTACACTGGGCAAGCGTGAGTGGATTACGCGGCTCATGGGTTCTGTACATACAAGATTAGAACGGCATATTTTGAGTCTCCTCGTGCTACTACCATGAACCTGCTTATTTCTGTCGCGTGCAGTAATGCGGTCCAGTAGAACAACCATTAAAGGATTGCATTGAAATTTATAACGTACTCTCGTGGTCTCTCAGTAGTCGAAGTTCGACTACAATTGATTGAAATTATAAGTTTGTGCACCATTATGATTCTATTATCAAAGACTCTTAAACTTCTATAATCACAGATTCGCCAAGACTACACTTTAGACAAATATTAATAAAGGCAAACAATAATTAATCTACTCTCAATTTGACCACAGACTATAAGCAATAAGATTAGTTTGATAATAAACAAATAGTATGCATGCGTGTGTGTGTCAAATACATGGTGGTGTATGTAATGTTTTTTTTATTGATTTTAATGTATTTTTCATGCATAATTTAAAAAAAATATTAACATTCTGCACTTCTTTTCTATATACTCTATTAAGTGTGGGAAATTTCATACTCTTCCGTCCGCGCAATTTTTGGTAAAAGGGGTACAAAGTTTTTGCTTTACTTATTAATACGACTTTAGTAATATTAAGACATTGTTTTGATTATTATTTTAAATGATAAAATGTTGTTTTGATAAATATCACTAAAATGTACGGTAGACTCCGTAACGCCACCGTATAAAATGACGGTACGTGGACGGAGTCGTCTCCGCAGTCACCGTCCTCGTCGAACCTGTCGCTTGCGAACGAAGGGCTCGACGAGTAAATTAACCCACAGACACAGCCCACTGAGTTTCTCGCCGGATCTTCTCAGTGGGTTGCGTTTTCGATCCAGTGAAAGATTCGGCGAAGGACGGCTCTTGCTAGGGTTTGTGTTAGCAACGTCGTCAGGTTCGAGCCCCGTGAGCTTACCTACTAGTTAAGGTTACGCTGAAATAGCCTCTCAAGGCTATCAAATAGGTAGAAAAAAAAGCTGTTCAAATCAAATTGAAAGATAGCTTTGCAATAAAAATTGGCAGCACGGTAGTAGTATGAATCTCAATATGTCTCTAAGGACACAAAAAACTCTCCTAGAGGGGTTCCGATTATTTCTTTCCTAACCCTAAAAATAGACTATGATTATCTGAGTAGAACTTAATTTTATTGTTAGACTTAATGAATATAATTTAATTCATTTGACCCTCTTAGAATAAGAATAAAACTTGTAATCCAGTTAGGAGACAGGCGATGCGAATATTAATTCAATAAAAATATCAGTCAACTTGCCGTACTGGCCCGCTTTGCTGGGCATTTAAAATTAACATTATTATTTATTGTATTATTATTAGGGTTTCCAACGCTCATATAAATATTAGCCTATCCATTAAGTACACCTACATGGATACCAAGTTTCAAGTCAATCGGATGCATTATTCAGTAGTTATATCGGAACATCCGTAAAAACCACTGCAGATTTATATATAAGTATAGAATACGGCCCTACGATTCTTGACCTAACAACTTCGCGGCAGAAACGGGCAAAGTAGTGGTACCTACTCGTCTGGGCCCACAATATGTTCACGTGTTACAATGATTGTATTAGCCTATGTACATCACAAATGCGAAGAATTCTAACCACCTCAAGAACTTGTTAATGCTTCATTTGTATAATATTATAAAATAATTGATGAACGACGTGTCATCATTTCAAGGTCATACAGGAACGGTGATAGGACCTCTTGTGAGTCCGCACGGGTAGGTACCACCACCCTGCCTATTTCAGCCATGAATCAGTAATGCGTTTCGGTTTGAAGGGTGGGGCAACCGTTGCAACTATACTGAGACGTTAGAACTCATATCTAAAGGTTGGTGGCGGCATTTACGTGGTAGATGTCTATGGGCTCCGATTACCACTTAACACCAAGTGGGCTATGAGCTCGTCCACCTTTATCTATCTATTTTTTTTTTTTTTTTTTTTTATTGCCCTTGTAGGCAGACGAGCATACGGCCCACCTGATGGTGAGTGGTTACCGTCGCCCATGGACTTCAGCAATGCCAGGGGCAGAGCCAAGCCGCTGCCTACCGCTTAATACTCTCCACAAGCCTCGTTTGAAGAAGGACATGTCATAGCGCTCGGGAAACACCGTGGAGGGGAGCTCATTCCATAGCCGGATGGTACGTGGCAGAAAAGACCTCTGGAAACGCACTGTCGATGACCGCAGTGGCTCCAGGTAGTATGGATGAACTCTACTCCGGTGGCGGGCGGTGCGATGGTAAAAACGAGATGCCGGTATCATCTCGAACAATTCCTCAGAGCACTCCCCATGGAACATTCGGTACAAAATACAGAGGGAACCGAAGTCCCTCCGCAGACCCAAAGGTTCCAAACGATCCGCGAGATTGGGATTATCGACGATTCGAACGGCCCTCCTCTGTATGGAGTCAAATGGAAGAAGCTGGTATTTGGGAGCCCCGGCCCAGAGATGGGAACAGTACTCCACGCGAGGCCGGACTTGTGCTTTATAAAGCAAAAGTCTTTGTCCAGGCGTGAAATACCGCTTCGCTCTGTTGAGGACTCCCAGCATTTTGGACGCCAACTTGGCTTTGCCTTCCAAATGACTCCGAAATTGGACATCACTCGAAATGTCGACCCCAAGTATCCCGATGCTCGCGGAAGGTTGCAGGGATACTCCTTGGAATTGCGGCGCCATGACAAAGGGGTCCTTCTTCGCAGTGAACGCGCAAACTTGTGTCTTCAACGGGTTGAATTGAACTAAGTTCGATTCACCCCACTCGGAGACTCGCCCCAGAGAGTTCTCCACTTCAGACACAAGTTTTGATCGTCTCTCTTGCACCACGCTCCGAGAAAGACTCTGATGGCCGATATATCGCGCATCCCCCGTGCTGTCATCCGCATAGCAATGCATGCCATCAATAGACAGCATGTCATTGATATACAGGATAAAAAGCGTGGGGGAGAGCACCGAACCTTGTGGAACGCCAGCATTAATGGTCATGGTATCAGAACAATCACCGTCTACAACGACCGTGATGCTCCGCCCATCCAGAAAGCTAGCGATCCACTTGCAGAGACCCTCGGGGATTCCGTAAGATGGTAGCTTCGACAGAAGCGCCTTATGCCAGACCCTGTCGAAGGCCTTCGCGATATCAAGGCTCACAGCAAGAGCCTCGCCCTTGCTCTCCAAGGCTTCAGCCCACCTGTGAGTAAGGTATACAAGAAGATCGCCAGCTGAACGACCGTGACGGAAACCGTACTGTCGGTCACTGATCAGCTGGCGATCTTCAAGATACTTCAGGAGTTGTGTGTTTATTATTCGCTCCATCACCTTGGAAAGCAAGGAAGTTATCGCGATAGGCCTATAGCTCGATGGGTCCGACCGGTCACCCTTCTTGGGGATAGGGTGGACGTGGGCGGTCTTCCATGAAGACGGAACCCTGTTAGTGCAATAAAAGAGGCGATACAAACGCGTTAGCGCAGGCGTTAGCTCAGGGGCGCACTTTTTCAGAACCACTGCGGGGATGCCGTCTGGCCCACTCGACTTATGGACGTCCAGGAGTCGGAGCTCCCGCCTGACTGCACACTGTGTGAAGCAGATATCCGGCAGGGAGCTATCACACCGGGGGATGTTCGGTGGTGTGGCACCCCCGTCGTCCACAGTCGAGTTCGAGGCGAAGAGTTTGACCAGAAGGTCAGCCTTCTCTTTCGCGCTGTGGGCCAGAGTGTCATCGGACTTGCGCAGTGGTGGGAGACTAGACCTGCAAAAGTTTCCTTCTGCAGCTTTGGCGAGCGACCAAAAAGCACGGCTCCCAGAGGGATAGCTCTTTAGTCGCTCGCCAACTCTAGCAACGTGCTCCGACTTCGCCTTGGCAATTACCTTCTTGTAGGACCTGGAGGCGGCGTTATATTTCCGCCTTTCCTCTGAGATGTTAGGATCCCGACGCCTCCTGGCATCATCCCATGCCACGTATGCGGACCGCTTGAGGTGTGCAGCATCCCTGCTGGCATTGTTATACCAGGGTCTGCTGCGACCCCCAACGGGCACTTCAGAAGAGGGAACAAACAATTCCATCCCCTGGAGCACCACGTCTTTAAGACGGTCCGCACAGACGTCAGGATCAGCAGAGGAAAAGCAGAACCGCCCCCATGGGTAGGATGCGTAAAATTCACGCAATCCATCCCAATCTGCTGACATATACCGCCAAACTCTTCGATACCCGGTCGTCGTTCGACGACCAGGACGAGAGAGTGGTACGGCAGCACGGATAAGGCAGTGATCGGACGATCCAAGCGGAGCGTCGACCACCACACTGTATCCGGCCGGATCCGTGGTCAGCAGAAGGTCCAACAGAGAAGGCTCGTGCTCCTCGATATCTGGGACACGGGTGGGCTGTGTCACCAGCTGGGAGAAGCCGTAGGCCAAGGCGAAATCGTAGGCAGTCCGACCCGGGAGGTCAGTGGTTCTGGACCCCAACCACTCTTGGTGGTGAGCGTTAAAGTCTCCAAGAACCACCACCTCCGCAGATAGGTACTGCTCAAGCACGCGGTTAGTCCCCTCTTGCACATGCTCTATCAGAGCTGCACCTGCATCACTGCTGTGGGACCTGTACAGGCACGCGTAGACTCGGGTACAACCCCCGTGATCTACGCGCAGCCACAAGAGGGACAGGTCCCGTTGTTCGAGGCCTCGTAGACGGCGACAACAAACATCAGCCCGGACGAATACACACACCCCGGCTTTACGCAGGAAGTTGTGCTCCAATACGTAGCCGGGGTATTCAAGGTAAGAGGTATCATCCGGAGCAGATATCTGTGTCTCCGTCAGAAACAGTAGGGCAGGCTGCGCCGTCTCAAGGTGGTGGTGTACGGCGTCAAGGTTGCTATGTAGGCCCCTGACATTGCTGAAATCCACATTAAATGTGGAATAGGGGATCGCCGATATAGCCCTTTTTCTTTTTCTTATTTTCATTTTGTTTTTTGGAGAGTGGGATAAGGTGAGGTAGGATGTTCGGAGTGAAAACATGACAACACCTGAATAAAGCGCGAAACATAGTGTGCGGTCGATCACGGGTTCCGTGAGAGTCCGACGCAGGGCATGGAAGGGCCCCCAGTCCACCCTGCGTACGATCGCCGGGATCCACTCCGGTCTCCGACTCCGGCACGACGACCGCACGACAGGATTTTACACCGGTTGGCGGGACAGCTTCCCGGGGCGGAGTTTAGTAGTGACACCCGGGTTCAGGTCCCCTACTGACCGGCGGGCGGCGGTGAACACCGTTTCACTGGGTCTCCCTATACCCCTGTCAAACAATCACGTCCCGCAAGCTCGCGCGCACGTCTGATCCGCATGTTCCAGGTGTCATCAAGATTCACCCCCAACAAGGAAGAGGAAAGGAAAGGAATAAAACTGGCTCTCCAACCCACACACCGGAACACAGCTAGGCTATTTGGCGGCGGACTCAAGTTGGAGGGTGGTCGCCAGCCAGTCGGACTAGTCCTACCACCGATTATGTTTTCGGCTCCCGTTTAGCACCACCCAGGGGTCACTTGTAGGGAATCGCGGGTTAAACCTACGGAAGCGGGAAGCAATCGACCCCCATAAATATATAAAATGAATTGCTGTTCGTTAGACTCGCTAAAACTCGAGAACCGCTAGACCGATTTGGCTAATTTTGGTCTTTAATAAATTATTTGTGGAAGTCCAGAGAAGGTTTAAAAGGTAGATAAATATGAAAATGCTCGGAATTTAATAAAAATATCAATTTTGTTTTCCCTTTGATGTGTCCCCCGGCGGACGGATTCCTTTTGTTTGTTTCTAAGTTTATTTTGTACAAAAGTTTAGGTCTTTTATTTATCGATTGAGGCACTACGAAGTCTGCCGGGTCTGCTGGTATGCAATAAAAAAAAAAATAACTTATCCAAACTTCCAAGACTCGAAGGTACAGCGAAAATACAAACTCTGAAATAGCAGTGTACGATTTGTGTAAGTTTACTTACAGCAATCAATTACTGTATGCAGAGTCGCTTGTAATGGATCACAGACCTAATTCTGAATTTCACGATAGCCGCAGGTGGCGCTCCAATATCTTTTATTTCAGTTCATTAAACAAATGCAAGGGATCTGTTTCGAATGTAATTGCCTGACTTATCTCGTCGATGGGAATTCGTTTTTTCTCAATTTTATGTTCAATAGAGTTTCGGGTGGAGCGATTTTATGTTCGAGCCTATTTTTGGATTCGAATTTATCATTGAAAGAAGTCTTCAGTTACTGATTATTTTATTGCTTTGTTGGGTGGACGAGCTCACAGTCCACCTGGTGTTAAGTGGTCAGTGGAGCCCATAGACGTATTTCATTAGAAAAATTAGTACCCGCCTGAGATTCGAACACCGGTGTATCACTCAACACGACTGGACCGGACGTCTTATCCTTTGGGCCACGACGACGACTAATACAGTTTTGTCTTGAGATTTTCAACATAATAATATTTTATCAACGTTAAAACATGTGGCAACTTCTACAAAAGTTGTTTCCTCTCTTACTCGTTTTCGACGTCATTGTATTCTTTAGCGAATGTTGGATGGATAATTATATAGTGATTATTATAGATTCAAGGATAATTTGTGAGCAACCTATGTCTAAATGAGAAATCTGATTTCATTATTAAACGTAAACTATATTCAATGTTTTCAGAGGTCAATCAAACTCGGCGTTCGGTATTTATATTCTTATTTCAATTACGCCGGCTAAAAGAAGAAGGTTATCAACTGCTGCTATGTTAAGATTTATATAATTAAAGTTTTTTAAGATTTTTATTATTAAAGTTTTTTAATTATAAAAATCTTAACATCCAGCCGGCTCTAAGAAGAAGGTTATCAACTACTGCTATGTTAAGATTTATATAATTAAAGTTTTTTAAGATTTTTATTATTAAAGTTTTTTAATTATAAAAATCTTAACATCCAGCCGGCTAAAAGAAGAAGGTTATCAACTACTGCTATGTTAAGATTTATATAATTAAAGTTTTTTAAGATTTTTATTATTAAAGTTTTTTAATTATAAAAATCTTAACATCCAGCCGGCTAAAAGAAGAAGGTTATCAACTACTGCTATGTTAAGATTTATATAATTAAAGTTTTTTAAGATTTTTATTATTAAAGTTTTTTAATTATAAAAATCTTAACATCCAGCCGGCTAAAAGAAGAAGGTTATCAACTACTGCTATGTTAAGATTTATATAATTAAAGTTTTTTAAGATTTTTATTATTAAAGTTTTTTAATTATAAAAATCTTAACATCCAGCCGGCTAAAAGAAGAAGGTTATCAACTACTGCTATGTTAAGATTTATATAATTAAAGTTTTTTAAGATTTTTATTATTAAAGTTTTTTAATTATAAAAATCTTAACATCCAGCAATTTTTCGTTCCTGCCTCAAAGCATTTTAAGCATTGAAAAACATCTTATGATGCTCAAGTATAACAATAAATAAGTAAAATGATGTAAGCACCACTAATGGGATTTCTAAGGATATTACATTCTAAGGATTTCAATTTTGCTCAAGCTTTGAATGTAATTTGCGTAAAACCTTTTTTTATTAGGCTAAAAATTAGAATGCTTTTTTATTTATTTAAGGACACCAGTTCAGAAGTATGTCAGTCTGGATATTAAGCATAATTAAGGTCAGTATATAATACCTCTTGGTACAACAAAGTGTATAAGATCCTTTGCAAAATCTCTCACAAAACGTTTCATATTAAAAAAAATACAGTAAATAAAGCAAGTAAAAGATTCAACAGTAAAAGTGTTATTAGTTTGCTTAACGACCAAGAACCTAAATGAGATACAATGTAAATTTTCTCAAGCAAAATTTGGCAGTTGTTTCCTTTTGGTGTCGAAGCTCAGCATAGTTTTACGATGCGAACTAATTACTTGGCTACGCGTTAAACCCGCTTCTAACGCTTAACGATCTTAAATTTTGTTTTTGACACCCCTGTAATTAAAAATAAAAAGTGTTTTGCGTTAACGAGCCGATTCAAATTCAGAATGCTAATTGCTGATCAACTGTTGTTATCTTTGGTGTTCGTTGTCCGTGTGATTCAAGCGAAACCCATTGAGTTTTTCCGCCGGATCTTCTTAGTGAGTCGTGATTCCGATCTGGTGGTAAATTCTGCAATACACTGCTCTCGCTTAGGGCTAGCGTTAGCAAATTCTCTGTTGAGCCCATGGGCTTACCTACCCGTCTGGACGTAGCTGGAATAGTCCTTTAGGCTACCAATGAATAAGTAGGGGAAAAATAGTCAAATGAAATAACTATTACCTGTGTTTGCACTTGGATTGATTTCGGAATGATTACAAATATCATTGAAATGGAAACTGACTCTAATTTTTTATTTGTCAAATCTCTGTCCCTAGAATAATGGCTTTTTAAAAAGAAAAATTTCTTCGTAATTTATGAAGATGTGTTTCCTTACTAATACCATTATTTAAGATTCTTTCCACGATTTTGTGTGGCATGGTGTTGGGGCAAGTAGATAGCACCCAAAATGAACTAGTAAGAGATTTACTTGTACTCTTCAACGGACAGACGCAACTTGGAAACCATTGAACTACGATATGAAAAACTCCGTATCATAATCTTCTCTATATATACTGCCAAGTCAAAGATTTCGATTTTAGCAGTAGGAAGAGAGAGAGAGAGAGAGAGTATTCTTTATTGTACACCAAAAAACAAATAAACAGTGCGATACATTAAAAACAAAAAGTACAATTGGCGGTCTTATCGCTAAAAGCGATCTCTTCCAGACAACCATCAGGTGGACAAGAATCATTTGGAAACGAACTACGCGCGGTGTACCATTCCAGTGAAATACATATACATATATGTACACATACATATACACATACATATCTCCGTAAATATACATACAATTAATACAAAGTATTATAATATAATAATAATTATTAAAAAGCTGTTATCCAATTGAATTAAGACTCCAAACTTATGGACAGTGACTAGTGGTATGTACTGGTGGTATGGTGGTGGTACATAGGCTCCAGCTACCACTTCATACTGGACAGGCGACCTGTCCTGGTGAAACTGGAAAGGTCTCCGGAACAAGAGTAATCCTACAATCCTAAAAAAAAATCAGATAGTCCGTAAGTTGCTATTGCACTTAAAACGCATCCAGATACACGCCAATGATACATATAAATATTTCACGTTTGTATTTTTTTTTTGTTATAATTCACTATTCCACAACTTTTTTTGTTTAAACCCCAAATTTAGTCAAATTTAAAGTAAAACCTGAAAACGGCCTAATCTTATCAGGAACGAAATAAATGAAAGAGATCAAAAGAAATTTCATTCTTCAACAATTTTCACAGGAGGCCACTAAAGTTGGACAATTATAGAAATAATCCCGCTTCTACACGAAAAAGGGACGAATGTCTGCATTTTGTCAACAAACAAAGGAATACCTCAAAAACTCGAAGCTTACGAGGCCCTTACAAAAGTTATTTTTCAACGGGAAACGCACAGCAAGCGAATTGGTTCAGCATGAATATTTCATTATCTAAAACATAATGTAATGTCTATTTTGCTTTTCGCCAAAATACATTTTATTCTCTTCCGATATTTTTTATGGATGAAGGAACTGGCTTTTTATTCTTCATACGAGTGAGAGTGTTTGTAAATTCTCTTTGATTTTGACGTATATGAGAAAGGTATTTGTTAATTTACCAAGAAACAGGTGGAGATATTAAGAGCTTCCTGCTATACTTTTGCAATTCCACAAAGATTTTATTTTATTTTTGCAGGTACCTACATTTTTAATTTTGTCTTTGTCTCCTTTGAATAAAGATGGAGCATTTCTATGAGAGAGGTTTTGTGATTTCCACGTAACAACCCTGAAATACAACCGACCCGAGGCACGGTAACTATAATTGCAGCCTCAGGTTTAAAAGGACGCGAGATGAAAGGACACTTCGCTTATAAAGGCACTACAGACTTGAATACCGCTTGACTAACTTATACAGTCTGTCTACTACGACCTTATGATTATAATGATAAAGTGAGAAATCGCTTAAATTAAAGAAAATATAAGTTTTCACACCACATCGTCTCTAGTTTTCTGTCTGGCTCTCCGTGGAAACGTTTAAGCCATTCAACTTTGCAACTAAATGGATATGTTAATCGCCAATGATGTGAAGAAATTATTGTTTAACCGAATTGTTAGTTTAAGCTAAATTCATTAGCTTTTGTTTGTTGAATATATTATTATGTATAAAATCGATTTAAATTTCATTTTAGATCACAATAAATGCTACTAAATTGTATTTGGCTGTTTTCGGAATATCTGTAAGATTTTTCTTTTTTGCTTCTCTAGGCAAACGAATATATGGCCCGTCTGACAGTAAGTCACTCATGAATCTTCGGTGGCTGTGTCGTTTTCTATTGCCTCTGTGGGCAGACGAGCACACGGTGCATTTGATGGTGAGGAGTACTCTCGTCCATGGGCCTTAGTAAGTCGCCGTTAGCATGCGTTAGTATCTAAATTGTCTTGTTTCTTATACGCCTAGCTCGTTACGTGTAATATTAGCATTATTTTATATAAATACTAGCTGTACCCGTCCGCTTTACTGGGCATTTAAAATTAACATTATTATTTCTCACTCCCACAAATATTCTCATCATTAACGCCCCCGCACCTGGTGTAGGGAGTCCAACACTCATATAAATATTAGCCTATCCATTAAGTACATGTATTTTCTATATGGATACCAAGTTTCAAGTTAATCGGATGCATGGTTCAGTAATTATAACGGAACATCCGTAAAAACCACTGTAGATTTATATATTAGTATAGATATTCATATCCAATATATATTTTCTACACTAGTTTTTTTCTTCTTCTAATGCTAAGCAACAGATTTCAGCGAGTTTCATCCATAAATCACTTACAATAATTATTATTACAAATATCTTAATAGCTATATTTCGAACTAAATCATCAATAATCCAAAAAAAAAACCTTTCCAATTATTAATATGCGTGCGAAAATAAATCAACATTTATGGACCAGAGAATCATGTTATGGGAATATAAATTTATTATCAAAGCACCCCGACTTACGGGGGGTGCGAATCTAATCCAAGTTATTGCATTTAACGTAAGTTCTGCTTGAGACGGCCCCAGAATATTGAGGTGAACCGATTTATGTACCCTGTACTCGATAAAGTTGCTTGATTGATACGTATTTCGAGTTTATTTGAGGCATTAAAATATGGATAGCGGATGCACGTTCCATTCCTGTCGTTTGAAGTTTATTGAGGAAGTTAACTGATAAAATATTTCCAAAAGTACTGCGGTCTTTATTACTTAAATTTTCGTAAAGAAGGGCCTGCCTGGTATGAGTAATTAAAGTACTCAAAGTCATCATTTAAATGCTTTCGTTTTTGAGGAACCAAGTAGTAATAGTAACTAGTACAAAATTGGTGGCTTTTGAATGATTTATTTAAATTTACAAATTATTATTATGCATGACTTTGAAGGCATAGCTTGAGATATTTGCTGCGTTTGACATAATGATAAATGGAACCGTATGTGTAAATTATTTATCTTTAAAGTAGTTAGGCTAACATAATATTATTATATTTGTTTGTGCTGCTCTTAAAATCACAGATTCGCGTATGGAAAAACTGACCAAATTTATTTGTATTTAGATTTAGTCTCTCTAAGCACCTGTTATTTTTGTAAATACTTTAACATTGGCAAAATTAATGCCAACGGAGTTGGAGCCAAATTATTTATAAAAAAAAATGTAACTGTAATTGCATATTGTAATTATTGAATGCTAAGAAAATTTTAATATAAGAGTCAGAACATCAGATAGATCAATCAGACAATCAGATAATAAAAGAATACAAGAAATTTTTTATCCTCTTTGAACTAATATTACTGCAATTTTTTTCATATCGTACAGGCGTAGTGACAAAATTGTAGTAGACATCAAGTAAATATCACCGCTCATCTTGGGATATCAAGTCGAAATTTCAGTGACGTTGAATAGAAGCTGATCCACTTTTCAAACAATAATTTTTCTTCATTTATCTCTTAAGATCTAAACCACAGCTATATTAAAACATAATTACAAAACTGCACTATTTGCTTGCAGCCCTTGTTGTTTATTTAGTATCAATTTTGCTTCGTCCCAAAATCCCACATCAACTGTAGGTTAATTAAGAAAGAGCGGTTCATAAAAAGTTCAATAATTGAAACTAATGACAAAACATTACATCAAAGTGATTTGCAATGAAAAAACCCAGACAAGAACATTTAAAGAAATATTACACGATGTGAAACATTTAGCTGCCTCAAATATAATTTTTACAGAAAGAAAAAAAAAGCATGAATTTAGAGAACATTTTCTGAGCAACATTACTTTCGTTCGAATAAGGGTTAAATTCGGAGACTGAAAAATACTATAAAGAGTTGAGCCGTTAAACAAATAACCACGTTTATATCATTCATGAAAAATTACAAGTCTTGTACAAATTCGTATATTTTTTCAATATTTTTGTAGTGTTTAGGATCAAAACTCTTAGTTTATTTATTTGGATAGAATGAAAGTAAAATTGTTTTTCCAGACTAAAGCTTCACATTTTTTAAGATCAGTTCTCTGACCCGCAACGACCCCAAATTAAGGCACACCACACAGAAAACGTGAAATTGTATAATAGTTTAGGGAGTGCCTAATTCGTCAAATCAACCCGGAATCCAGGGAAACTTTTCCACGGGCCGCTTATCTCAACGTCTTATTGAAACTAAAGAGGTCTCACGAGGTTAGCTGGGGATGAAAAATGAGCCACTTTCGCCTTGTAGAGGTGAGTTTATCGGAGTAAACCTTTACCGCGGTGATTAATGACATTTGTGTGACTAAATTGTGGGTTGAGTTGAAAATTTTGACTCGAATGAGGAAAACGTATTGCCGATCGCACATATTATGTACCTTCAAAATATAAGTTTGATTACAACCTAATGTTACAGTAAAAGCGCGTTTTTTTTTTTCTAATATTATAAGTCTTTATAAAATATCTATATTTTCATCGATCTGAATAATTTATAGTTTTTTTTTGGTCAACAACAAATAATGTCGTCCGTCGACACTTGTATATAAGGGGGCAAACGCCATTATTAGGAATAATTAACATGACTAGAGGTCCCGCAGTAGTCGAAATTCGACTATAATTAATTGGAATTGTAAGTTTGTACACTATTATGATTATATTTTATACTTCTATAATCAGAAATTTCGCCAAGACAACACTTTAAAAAATATTAACAAAGACAAACAATATTTTATTTCAATTTGATAACAGACGTCAAGAGCAAAAGTTTGACAATAAATAGTATGCATGCGGGTGTGCGTTAAATACATGTTATGTTGTGTGTGTAATGTTTTCTTTATTGATTTAAATTATCTCTTATGGATTATTTTAAAAAATTTTTAGCATTGTGCACTTCTTCTCTATATTCTGTATAAGTGTGGAAAATTTCATACTCCTCCGTCCGCGCAATTTTCGTAAAAAGGGATACAAAGTTTTTGCTTCACGTATTAATATATAGATATAATATAGAGTAGAGTTTATTCTATGTCATTATTTATTTATCATTAGCAAGATGAAACTGTTATTCTAACATATTTAATATTTGGTAGACACTGTTTTGATGTGAAAATTTTCAGAATGTGTTTAATGTTTATATTATTGTTTAAAAACACAAATTACTGTATTAATAATTAAATATTAATTAAACATAAATATTAATAATAAATTATGTTATAATTAATACTTAATTAAAATAAATTAATGTCAGAGTCATGTAAAAATCACTAAAATATGTATTGTGAATATTAAGCCATATTTTGTGGATTGTTTCGCAGTAACTACATTAATTGTTTGTATAAAAGAAGTTGTAGTTGCTATAACCATCAAAAAATGGCTAATCGCGTAAGAACTAAGACGCGGCTTTTAATCCTGGCGTAACTATCGTATATTATAACGTCCGTCTGGTGTAGTGGTAAGTGACATGGTCACTACACTAGGGGGTCGCGGGTTCGAATCCCGCCAAGGGAAGATATTTGTATGATAAATATAAATGTCTTTTCCAGGGTTATGGATGTAAATTAAAAATATGTATGTGTATAGTAAAAATCTTACATTTATTTCCGATATCTGGTACCTGTAACACAAGTTCTTTACGAACTTATCACGGGACCAGTTAACGTGGCGTGATTGTTAGTAAATTATTTATATTTATTTATTTATATTTATTATCTCAACTACAATTTTATCTATTTTTTGCCAAAATATTATTAGTTTATCTATTTAGAAAAAAACATACCTAGACTTTTAGGTTTCACTTTACACAGAAGCAACTAATAGCATCTTGCGGTCGAGCAGTTTGTTTGACTTGGGTTCTCATCTTTGCGAGAAGAGGTTCCGCGAACCTTTTGGCGGGAACGCGAGGAGTGGTGCTGTTTGAATTGGATCATTTTGTTAATTTTGTATTTCTCCAGGATTTGATGCAGATTAACATTGGTTTATTAACTGCTTAACATATGGAGAGACTCATAATGACGGGTAAAGTGGATGGAAGCCGATCCAGAGGTCGGAGTCAAAAAAGATGGAGTGATCAAGTAGGTGGAGTGTCCGAGCACCTGGTCACGGAACTGAGCGACGCTGGACTTCACTGTACCACTGACCAATATAAGTGGCAAGACCAATACAAGTCACAAGAAAAGGTCTAAGGTGGGTGCATCCATCTCGCAGAAGGAGGCGGCGGGGCGCGTGAGAGACGCACAGGCCCGCCGCCGTCGAGCGGGGGCCAGGGAGGCAGATTTCGCCCAAGCCCTGGCCCTCTAAGTGTTTCGGGTCTCCCTCACATGTCGGCTTGGGGACCGGCGAAGGGGGCCTAAGAAGACGACGTGCAAGCTGCTCTGCACGCGTTTTATGCAAGAGCATCCGGGTGATGGAAGGCCGGCCATCCTCGACCCACGCTGGTTCTGACCCAGCGGGGTATTCCGTAGGATAGACCATTCTAACCGGTGCCATCTGGGCGGGCTTCGGATAGCCTGCCGACCGAGAGGACTGGTGGTCGTGGTGCCGACGACCGCCAGTCCGGCGTCCCGAGGGGGAGGGTGATGGGAGAGATGTGCTCCGCACTAAACGCTTCACCTTCCCCCCTTTGCCTTTTCATGAGTTCTGTCTCATGCGAGGTTTGGATGCTGGTTGTTGAGCGACAGGAGGTTTTAGTCGGTTCAACTCCGACATGCCCCGCCCTCCATACCCAGTGGAGGGCGGAAGTCCGGCGATTTCCTCCTGACAAAAAAAAAAAGGTGGGTGCATCATGATGATCAGCAATGAACTATCGATAAAAGGAGGAAGATGAGCATATGTGGGAAAACATAAAAAATCCGCCGCACGTGACTCCTAAAGTTCTTCCAAACAGACTCAGTAAATAACCACAATTTTTTGAGGTTTCAACTCATTACATCTCATCTCGTTCCATTCATCCTAATTGATTAAAGTCTCAAATGAACCAACTTCATCTTATTTCGCTTCATAAGCTTCACAACAAAAAATGTGTAAGATAAGTAGATACATATCACTGTTACAAGTAAATGCATAACTGGCACGTACTCCATCAATGGGTTCCAAGACGAAGATATCATTGAATGAATTTTCATTGTTGGAGCGATTTTAAGACCAGCCTACCGATCAAGGCCCGTACCTAATCTAGAATTGACGCATTTGAATTATGGTGTTGGCGCAAAATGTTGGGCATATCATGGACGGAGCGCGGAACAAATGTGTCAATTCTCTCGGAGCTAAGCGTCAAGACCCGTCTATCTACGGTCTGTATGCAGCGTCTCCTCAAGTACTTCGGACACTAGGACCTGACAACTAGGAAAAATTAATAGTTGTAGCTCACGTGGAAGGAATGAAAAGTCGAGGAAGATTGGCGAGGTAAATTGGACAGGCGACGAAGAAGAAGAAGGTAATCATTATCCTCTCCATTTGTACTTAGAGCAGTCGCCCGTTACTTATTTTAGAGCAAGACAGACGATAAGCAACACAATTGAGATTTTGACCCCATGTTGCAAAGTGCGTTGCCGCCACGTTGTGATATTCATGAGCTCTAACGAGTGAGCGATTGGTTACCGTCCTCGTCGTGGTCACCGTCTTCGTCGAACCCGTCGTCTGCGACGAAGGGCTCGACGAGCGAATTAACCCACAGACACAGCCCACTGAGTTTCTCCCCGGATCTTCTCAATGGGTCGCATTTCCGATCCGGTGGTAGATTCTGCGAAGCACTGCTCTTGCTAGGGTCAGTGTTAGCATCACTCTGATTTAAGCCCCGTAACCTACTAGTTAAGGTTACGGTGAAATAGCCTCGCAAGGCTATCAGCATAAGTAGGAAAAAAAGAGCGACAGTAATTTAGAACCAAGGAGACTGTAATCCCGTTCATATACTTATATAGTGCAAAGAAACACGAAGGAAAAATATTTTTATCTATTTTTTGTGAACGAATACCAATCACTTTGTTCTAGCACGATAATCCGGCATATCTCATTATTTTTGTATAAATTGGACCTGGATTAACCAATCGATAACCAACCAAGAACTGCCACTGCCACTGGATGAGTGCACTATTTTATAGCATGTTGAGCACTTATACCATTCGGGAATATTATTTTTTTGTTGTATTTCTAAGGTTTAGGCGAAGAAAAGGGTCGTCATGGTCCCTTGCGGCGGACACGGAGCAGGCCTCGGGGCGAACCCCTCTATCCGAGCTTGGGTTCCCTGCTTTTAGAGCAGGGGTCAGATATTGATGGAGTACCTATGTGTACGGCGGTAGGAATATCGATAAATATATTTATTTATTTGGGAAACCAACAGTACAATAAAAAGATAATATTATTATAATATCGTAAAAAAATAGCTAAAACAATAAGCAAACATGTTTCCACTATCAAAATCACATAATTTAAGTAGAAAGTGAACAGAGAAGAGGAATTTAGAAATTTAAGTTTAAAAAAAAACAAAAGCAACACAATACGCACATAATTTTATTATGTACATCAACTTACACTATAAAACTAATACTAATACTCACATACTCATATATATCTTTCGTTTTATTGCTTAGATGGGTAGACGAGCTCACAGCCCACCTGGTGTTGAGTGGTTACCGGAGCCGATAGACATCTACAACGTAAATGCCCCATTGAGACATGAGTCTTTTTTAAGGTCTCATTTACAGTACAACGGCTGCCCCGCCCTTCAAACCGAAACGCATTACTGCTTCACGGCAGAAATAAGCAGGGTGATGGTATTAACCCGTGCGTACTCACAATACGTCATACAATCAGTAATATATAACAATCATGGCCTTGGCGTGAAGTGGTGGGACCCGATAACGGCCTTAATTAGCTATGTATTTCTTCTTAAGATTTAGGTATTGTTCCACTTTCACTTTTAATCAAAGTGTGTGTATGCATGCGACGTTGCTTTGCTCTATCTTTGCTCGAATTTGGTTTGGTTTGGTATATTTTTACCCCAAAACTTACCACTAATAAAGTGGCTACATAATTGTTTACTGAAAATGTAATCCCAATAATTTTGTCTAAAATCATACATCAGCTTCTTAACACATCGAAAAAAAGTGGCAAGTTCCTGAGGAATTCTCGAGCTATTTTTTCTTCGGTGTAGCTATAAAAATATTTCACACTACATTTGCAAGGATATCTTGACTTTTTTCTAAAGGTTTCTTAAGTTTTTCGCGGTTGAAAGAAAGTTTACGGGATCCCCGTGACACAGTAAATGTGTAATCAGTTAGTTCAATCTGAAATTTGTCAAAAATGTTTGTCAATTGCAATTCGCAAATCGCATTACAAAATATGACTTTGTCGTCTTGTCGAAACGGAAACGATGATAAACAATGTCTTTGTTTGTTTAAGATAATTAATTATTGAATTTCGGCAGTCAATTTTATTTACATATCGAAAACTTTTTTTTTAAATCCTTCAATGACAGTCGAACTACCAGAACACCTGATGTGAACTGTCATCCGACATTGTCAATAGCAGTGGCAAAACCGTGTCGTTTTAAATGTTGGTAGGGTAGATAAGGCCATGTACATGTATAGCAGCAAAAAACGCAACAGCTATTGAAGTGAAACTTCTTTAGGCGCATGAGGGTAAAATTTTTACAGATGTAACGTCACGCAGGTATGCAACGGAAGTGTCGAGAATTTTAATACAGCGCCATCTATGAGATTTTTTAATACTAACGTGCGTATGAAACCTTTTGTAGTGAATTTCAATTAAGGACTATACGTGACGTTAAAATATTAATTCACAGAGGGCGCTACCTCATACTATAAAAGATGATTTACAATTATTTACTAATGACAAAATTTTACATATACTTAGACATTTAGGATAATTATATTTTAATTTTTGAAGGTTTCACTTCTAACACGTGTGAATTGCACACATTTTTCTTTTTTTTTTATTGTTTCAAAGTGGAACACGAGCCTATGCTCCATCAACATCTATCATAAAGAATATCAGTCTCTATTTTCAAAGATGTAGTCAAAATCTAGAACTGGAATCCAAGATTGGTTCTCGCATTAAATTTACGCCATAAATAACACCAGTAATAACACAAATTAAAAAAAGATTAAGTGTAATAGTGGATTCATATGTATCATCGCTGTTTACTTGTCACTTACCACACTTTTGGATAATATCAAAAGTTTTAGACAATAAATGAAGTGTTTACACGTCTGGTTTTAAGTCAAATTGTGAACTTGTATACGTGAGCTACTAGAACCCTTAATTAAACATGCTTCTTTATCTAAGTTGCTTTATTCAGAAACTGTCAATTGTATTCATAAATTCAGTGGTACTTACTACCAATTGCGTAATACATTGTTCAATATTTTAACATAGCCTTAAAACTTTTTTGCGACCGTGTATTTAAATACCACGATGAATAGAATAAAATTTTGACTACTGTTTATTAACTGAAAAATTTAGACTGTGGTTGCGGTCAGGAATGAATGCGGCCAGGTCGGGTCCACAAGTCGTAAATAAAATAAGGTCTCGCCACTTAGCCGCGTGTTCCGCACTATTACACTACTGAGAGTTTCCTACCCTGTGCTTATGACTTGGTCTGTGGTATATTTGTTTAAATAAATAAAATAACTAATTCAAATAAAAAAATAAAATTAGTGTTTAGACAAACCAGACAGATAAATATTAGTCTTTAGTACAATACTTGTTATGCAATGTTCATATTTATATCACCAATAACGCAGAGAAATTCACATTTTAAAAGGTTCTGCCTAGAAATGTTTTGAGTATTTTATTTTGGCTTATTATAGGACGCAAAACGGCCAAAATATTAATTTTCGTAAACATTATTGATTGAAAACCGATTTTATTTTAAATTAGATTTCAATGGTTTAAAATATGTTAAATTGAAGAGTTAATTGCATAAAATTGCATAAAAAATAATATAATAATAATTAATAAATTCTTTTAAGGGTGAAATTAGTATAGAGTAATTAATTCATTAACTTTCTTGGGTGCATTGATTATGAGAACCTCAAATAAATTCTAATCACCCCATTAGTTATATTATTTAGCAAATACCAACCAACCCATACTTGGGCCAGCTGTTTGTTGTCTTTGTTACAGAGAGCTCAATGAAGTTGTGACGCTCAACACCTGCGGCATGAACTTCAGCCTGAGAAGCTAAAATGGTCAGGAGCTTTTGGGAGTGAAAATGGATGTTGCGCCGACTTCAGGTAGCTGGGAGAAGGGCAGGAGAATGATGACAAGTCAGAAGCTTCTCCTCATCGTCACCTCAAATAAAAATTAGCCACAAAGAAACGTGCTCCAGTACTCCTAAGTAGCAGATTGGCTGTGCCCCTAGAATTGACAATATCCAAATACCCGCTAAAGAATAACAACAAAAAAACAAGTATGGTGTATAAAGCTATTTAAAAAAAGATGTGTGGTGTCGTGGGACACCGGATAGGAACGAAGTTCCTTATTATAAAAATATTAATTTTAAGTTCTATTCAGGGTATAAAGAAAATAATTATTATGATTTTTTTATTGACAAAAATTAAAAAAAACTACTTTACAAAGTTATCAACTTTATTTTATTCATTGCGAGCGCGCATCCCGTATTATCTTTTCTTGCTACTACGCCCTTTTTTAAGTATTGCTTTTTGTTTCGTGTACCGCTTGTGTTGCTTGAACTATCTATTTCTTGTGTACTTTCTCCTTCTTTGTATATTTTGTGTTCGTCTTAAATAAAAACTTTCTTTGTGTCCATTTGTGTGTTGGAAAGACATTATTATAATACAACCCTAGACGACTAAAGTAAACATTAGTAAAACATTTTATACGAATACATTGAAATATGCAAATGTCGATAAATTCATTAGTTGTTCGTGGCCACGAAATCAGGAATAGTATCCTTCAGGCAGCACTTCAAATCTATATAGGTACAATTACTGGTTCTCGCTCAGTTACTGATTGATCAAAGCAGAGCCTAAACCACTATGATTGAAGTTATTAACAATTATTGCCTAACATGTTTGGAAATTTCATCCCTAACGAGATAGATAATTAAAGGAAACATGTGCCCTTAGAGCAGGGGTTCCCGAACTTAGTTTGTCTACTGCCCATTTTGAGAATAAATTATTTTTTAGCGTCCCCATATTTTCAGAGAGCTCAGTCGTTGCCTAAGAGTCCTCTAGATGAAATCGCCTCCCAAGCTTCTACACAACGCCCCCTTTTTTTGGTTCTCTTACCGCCTCCTTTTAAGCCTGCAGCGCCCACACGGGGGCTTTATCGCCCACTTTGAACAAGGCTGCCTTAGAGGGTAATTTAAGGCTTGAGAATCAATTTGGGAAGATCGTCTTCTTTCAACGAATGTAAATTTGAGAAGTATTAAATTCAATAGTAAAACATGAAAACCGAGGGTGATCACTAGTCTAAAATAAATGCAGGAGTTCAAATAACTGTACTTTGTACTGGTGGTGGGACCTCTTGTGAGTCCGCATGGGTAGGTACCACGCCTGTTTCTGCCGTGAAGCAGTAATGCGTTTCGGTTTGAAGAGTGGGGCAGCCGTTGTAACTATACTGAGACCTTAGAACCTATATCTCAAGTTAGGTGGCGCATTTACGTGGTAGATGTCTATGGGCCACCCATCTAAGCAATAAAAAAAAATTAAAAAGATTTGCTTCTTAAGAAACTGTTTTTCTAAGAAGCAAAAAATCAAATAAACATACATTATATTAAGAGTACGTGAAAATGGAAAACTGAATTGGATCCGAAGCGTTCTGGTGCACGAAATATTAAAAGATATTAAATTCAGAACACGCTGCCCGGTTATTAAATCCAGCTTTAGGTTACCACTGAGCTACGCAGACGCATTCATAAATCATAACAGCATACCTAATATCCAGTTGTGTGCGAAATGCAATACAGGGAAATTCAAAAATTCTATTTTCGTGGCTGTTTTCGCCAGATATACAGGAAATTTTGCACGAAAATACTTGCTAGTTCTGGGCTAATATGGTTTTGACTGCACGGGCAATATACGTCTCTCGATATAAATAAAAACTAGATGATGACCGAGCTTTGCTGGGCTTTTTTTTGTTTTTATAACGCCATCTTGTTGTGTCTTTAAAGCAGTAAAAATAGTATTATTATTCGCCAATAGATGTCGGGAAGAGTCATAAAGTTGATTATCGATAAAGTTGATTATTGAAAACACGAATAAAACAACATTTTCTGAAAATAAATCGTAACTAGATCGATTTATCGCTCCCGAAATCCCCTGTATACTAAATTTTATGAAAATCGTTGGAGCCGTTTCCGGGATTTAGATGATATAATATATAAATATAATACGTGAAGCAAAAACTTTGTATCCCTTTTTACGAAAATTGCGCGGACGGAGGAGTAATGAAATTTTCCACACTTATAAAGAATATAGAGAAGAAGTGCACAATGCTAATATTTTTTTTAAATAATCCATAAAAGATACATTAAATCAATAAAGAAAACATTACACACACTACATACCATGTATTTGACGCACACACGCATGCATACTATTTATTGTCAAACTTTTGTTCTTGACGTCTGTGGTCAAATTGATAATAGATTAAATATTGTTTGTCTATATTAATATTTTTTATGGCCTTGGCGAAATTTGTGATTATAGAAGTATAAAATACAGTCATAATAATAGTGTACAAACTTACAATTCCAATTATAGTCGAATTTTGACTACTGCGGGACCTCTAGTATATATAAATACAAGAATTGCTCGTTTAAAGGTATAAGATCAACGACTGTCACTATTTGAGCTTAAGCCATTCGTCTGATTGTGATGAAATTTATCACAGTTGTTCTTGGCGTTACACGGAAGGTTCTTTGTATTTTTCATACAACTAACCTTAGTTATAGTGGAACGTAACGAAATGAAAAATACCTATTTTTGGTTATAAACTTTTTGAATTGCATTAGAGGTAGGATGAGCTTTTTTTTTTTTTTTTTTTTTATGATTGAAGGATTACTGGTGGCCCGGAGGCCTTTCCAGTTTCACCAGGACAGGTGGGCGAGCAAAGGCTCAGCCAGGAGGGGTGGGATTTGCTAACAGCTGCCCGAGCGCCTCCGAAGGAGACCTAACAACTCAAGAGTAGCTGCTTCGCGAATGAATCTACTACCGGATCGGAATCGCGACCCGCTGAGAAGATCCGGCGAGAAACTCAGCGAGCTGATTCATGGGTTAGGTTGCACGGCGAACTCTTTGTCGAGTTCGACGAGTACGGTTACCGAGGTCCCTAAGCCTGCTCCTAGAGCTGAAGGCGTCTAGTGCAAAGGTTATTGGATCTGATGGATCCGTAAGGACGTGTCTAGGGCGTCGACGGTGACTGGCACCTGCATGATCAGGATTCGGGGAGTAGTCAGCGGCGGCTACGATAAGGCGATTATCATGACGGGGCGATTATCATGACGAGGATGAGCTCTCGATTCACCCGGTGCTATTGAAAAATTAAATTGTTTTTTTTTTTTTATATATTTATTTAAGGAGATTATTCACCTAGTGAATATGTCACTCCATTGTGCAACAAAATATAGTAACAAAAATTAAAATAAAACTGTTATCGTCTCTGAAGGCCCACCGACACTATTTTATAAAGTGACTTAGCCATTTCGGATTCCGGAAAGGCTAATACACAATTTACACCACCAACTTGTCGAAAATCTGTATGTTTTGCAAAGAATTGTTGTCTCAAATCATCATTCCGCGCACACTCCATCATAATGTGAAAAGCATCTTCCATGACATCACAAACTGAACATTTGGGATCAGGAGCCTTTTAAATTGTTTGGTATAATGAAATCACTAGATTTGTTCTAATACACCTACACTAATACCTCTTAACAAAGTCTTGGGCGTTTTAATTTCATTCTTATGAAATATGTAGAGATACTCAAAAAAATTAAATAAGAAAAATTCAATTATAATTTTCTAGAGAGAGAGATAGAGAGAGATCTCAGTGAATTTCCGCGTCACTTCACCCTCGCAATGTGATTGCATTTCCTGGAAGCTGTAAAGAATGCTGTAAAGAATTTCGCAATAGTGTTTTTTTTTTTTCAAATACATATGACGTGAATTTACGCAAATGCGCATTATGAAATTTAATTTGATGCAAAATTTTGACGACAAACGAAAAAGTAACAGATTATGATTTATTTACGCACAGACACTGGTGGTAGCACGTCTTGTGAGTTTTTTACTCTGGTGGTAGGACCTCTTGTGAGTCCGCACGGGTAGGTACCCTACCGGGTACCACCCTATTTCTGCCGTGAAGCAGTAATGCGTTTCGGTTTGAAGGGTGGGGCAGCCGTTGTAACGTTGTAACCTTAGAACTTATATTTCACGGTGGGTGGCGCATTTACGTCGCAGATGTCTATGGGCTCCAGCAACCACTTAACACCACGTGGGCTGTGAGCTCGTCCACACATCTAAGCAATAAATAAAAAAGAGACAACTACTGGTTTTTGTTTGTTGAGTTTTTTTCCCTTTTAGGCACAGGAGCATATGACGCTAATCGTCAGTGACTATCGTCACTCATGGACGTCACCAATGGCAGAGACAACGCCAAGCCACTGCCTATCGCAGTAGCTATTGATACTATTGTTATTATGTTAGTAGCCATTGATGACTGTTTAAGTTTGTGGCGTTTATGAACGCACATTTTTATGATGCGTAAGCCGGAACGCACGAGATGTGGAAAAAAGAATATAGTCTGTGACATGGGACCTTTTTACCGCCAAATATTTAAAACGTAAAAATAATTAATAATGTGTTTAATAACTAATGTAATATAATTACTTAGAATTGTTTATGCCGCTACAACAATAAAATTTATATTATTTCAACTGTGGTGTTAATTATATAAAACACGACTTTACGGCGAAATAAAGCAGGGACTCTATATGAGCTCCCTCAAGTTCAATCAATTATTTTATTTTGGAAGCACTCAATTTTTGTAAACATAAATAAGACAATAAATTAAAAATTAAACGTAATGTAATGAATTAACGGAATCTTTATATTATTTTTTGATCAGGGGGAAATCGCCGAACTTCCACCCTCCACTGGGAATGGCCGGCGGATTATGTCAGAGTCGAATCAACTAAAACCTCCTGTCGCTCAACAGCCCACGTTCGAGCCGCGCATGAGACAGAGCTCATGAAAAGGCAAAGGGGGGAAAGTGAAGCGTACAGTGCGGAGCACATCTCTCCCGTCACCCTCCCCCTCGGGACGCCACACTGGCGGTCGTCGGCGCCACGACCACCAGCCCTCTCGGTCGGCAGGCTATCCGAAGCTCGCCTAGATGGCGCCGGTTATAGTGAGAAAATCTTGAGTGAGTATCAGTTATTATGGTCGAGTTTCCAATTGAGCAAACACAATGATAAATTATGAATAGTAATAATCTTCGTTTTTAATGGTAAAGCCCATCGCCCATACCATCATTAAAGGGTCATAATCTTACACTTAATGATGCTTGGATAGACCTAGACGAATTTCGTCTCCGGATAGGTGGCATTTACGTTGCGATATCAACCGGTTCCTATAAAACTTAACACCGGTCGTGATGTGAGCTTAATCGCCCATTTACGTGTTAAAAAATCTCTCCCGGAACAAACGAGTCCCGAAAGACTGAATTAATTATCAAAAGAAGCATTTTATGTCGAGCATTATACATCAACTTATTTATACAAAACCATCATAATCTGTTGTTGTTATATTATCAAAGGAGTATGCTTCGTTTAGTCTATCTTCAAAGAAAAATTAATAGTCTATATTTAAGACTGCCATGTTATTTAGAACAAAGTCTTGTCATTAATAAATATTTTATACCAACAGCGCGTAGTATTAATTTACGTAACTTAACAAGATGAAAAGGACTTTTTGTGTTTGTGTTTTGTGGATTTTTTAATATCAGTTTTCTTGTTTAATATTACCCTTCTAATATTACTTAATGAAATAATATGTTGCATGAGGTACATATTCGTGCTAATATTTTATTGTAACGCGTTAATAAGTTTTTATGTATATTTTTTTTAATTTGTTGCTCCAATAATGGATCATCAATATAAAACATAGACAAATTGATAAGAAGTACATGACAGATGTCACCTGAATTATAAGTGCAATCTCACTGAAGTATGAAACCTATGCAATCTACAGTGCAATAGTTGACAGCAACTTCAAATTAGAAAAGTAAAAGCAATTGAATAAAAATACAATGAATAATTTTAAGAAATATGAAATCCAGAATAATCCTTTTTTCTAAGTAACAAAAGTTTTAATATTTACACTTATTAGAAATAATATGTTATAAATAAAACTAGATTACATTTTGTTGAATATGGCGGTCGAATGAGCGTGGTCACTGAATTTCATGGGCCACCAGACGGGCTCGGTTGGATCGCATGCAGCGTACTGATAGTTTGAGTAATAAAAGCACTGACTTCTTATGAACAATTGTATTTTGTCTGAATTAGAACATTTAATTATATTGAAGTCTTATTGAAGTGTACTGAAGACGCGTCCGTTCGCGTGAGATGCGCTTGGGCAGAGAGCGTACAGAGTAGTGAATGGTAAAACTGAACATTAACATAGATTATTACGGCTTCGTACTGATCTAATACAGATTAACAATTTCGTTTTTACAGAGTAATAATTACATGTGAATTTGCGTGAACACATTTGATTAGATTAATTATGTTTATTTGGCAAATGATCCACGCCAGATTTTAAGATTAGAATAAGTTATACTTTATGTGGATTTCATTCGTTAACCAAAAGTAATGTAGACAAAATAACGGTAAGTACATTGAAACATTAAACACCCAAGTGCAAGTAATTTATGTTTGTGAACATAGCTGCATAATTTTAATGATCTTCTTCTTCTTCTAGTCCTTATCCCAGATTAAGTGATGACACAAATCGTTGTGCGATCATATTTAGGCTTAAATATTATACTTCAAACAATATTTTTTTATGTGAGCTTCGAAAAGATTTGTGGTATAGTTCAATGAGCTTTTGATATCGGGAGTGCTCTGAGGAATTGTTACAGATGATTCCATCATCTCGTTTTTACCATCGCATCGCCCGCCACCGGAGTAGCGTACATCCATTCTACTTGGAGCCACTGCGTTCACCCACAGTGCGTCTCCAGAGATCTTTTTTGCCACGAACCATTCGGCTTTGGAATGAGCTCCCCTCCACGGTGTTTCTCAAGCGCTATGACATGTCCTTCTTCAAATGAGGCTTGTGAAGGGTACTTAACGGTAGGCAGCGGCTTGGCTCTGACCCTGGCATTGCTTAAGTCCATGGGCGACGGTAACTCCTCACCATCAGGTGGGCCGTATGCACGTCTGCCTACAAGGGCAATAAAAAAGATATATAGTAAAAACTACTACGAATATTACAGTACTGTTTCCCTTTTGAATTTTTTCTTATTTAGTCTATTTCTACTCTACGAAAATAGTTTTCGTAGTCACGAACAACTAAGATGCTATTCTATCGACATTTGAATACTGTGTACAGTACGAGATTTTTTTTTGTCTTTAGCGAGCATTGGGTAGCGTTATGCTAAAAATATTTAGCGGACGAGAATATGTATTTTTATCAGTCAATTTTAATTAAGGAATATACTAGCTTACGACAAGTAGAATAGGTAGTAAATTACATGTGTACTTACGATTATAGTTAGACATCATGGCCCAGGAGATTCGGTTATTCTTCTTCTTCCTATTAGTACAATCTTGACAGAGTGGTCGTGGTCATGCATCAGTCGGATCCTATCCGCGATGCGACGCCATGTGGCACGATGTTTCGCAGAGTGAGAGCAATAATTTATGTTGGTGTGAGTCACAGATTTTATGAGGTCGGTCTATCGGGTTGGAGATCGTCCGCGATTTGGTTATACCTGATATCTATATATTAATACGTGAAGCAAAAACTTTGTACCCCTTTTTACGAAAATTGCGCGGACGGAGGAGAATGAGATTTCCCACACTTATAGCGAATGTAGAGGAGTGCAGAATGATTTTTTTTTTAAATTATGCATAAGATATACATTAAATCAATTTAAAAAACATTACACACACTACCATGTATTTGACACAGCACATACATATAAATATACTCGTTGTTTATTGTCAATTGTCAAACTTTTGTTATTGTTTAAAGTCTGTGGTCAAATTGAGAATAGATATTTTGTTTATTGCTTTGATGGGTGGACGAGCTCACAGCCCACCTGGTTGTTACGTGGTTACTGGAGCCCATAGATATCTACAACGTAAATGCGCCACCCATCATGAGATATAAGTTCTAAGGTCACAGCATCGTTATAACGGCTGCGTCACCCTTCAAACCGAAACGCATTACTGATTCACGGTAGAAATAGGCAGGGTGGTGGTACCTACCCGTGCGGACTCACAAGAGGCCCTACCACTAGTAGATTCTTATTGTTTGTCTTTAATATTATTTATCTATAGTGTAGTTTTGGCGAAATCTGTGATTATATTATATAAGTACTAGCTGACCCGGCAAACATTGTTTTGCCATATATAAGATTTCTAGGGAATTTCTAGTGTGGAAAAAAAAAACTAACTTATTGTAAGTGTGTACGGATGTGGTAAATGAGTGAAAGAGGTAGAGGAGAGATAGTGCTGTGAACGATGAAGGAATATATAATAAAAATAACAAAACCACATAATACCTCATTATAACAAAAAAAAAGTCAAAATAAAAAAAATATATAATAAAAATATGTATACGCATACCTCCGCCGACTGATCGGCTCCTACCTCGAGGGCAGGTCGATCCAGTGCATCGGACACGGTGGGACGATGTACCGCTTCCCCGTCGAGCGCGGTGTTCCGCAGGGGTCTGTCCTGGGCCCCCTGCTGTGGAACATCGGCTACGACTGGGTCCTGCGGGGCGTCATTCGGGGTCCCCTCCCCGGGCTGAGCGTAATATGTTACGCCGACGACACGTTGGTCGTGGCTCCGGGGAGGGACTACCGGGAGTCTGCCCGTCTGGCGTGCGCAGGCGTGGCACACGTCGTCACTAGGATCCGACGGTTGGGGCTCGAGGTGGCGCTCGATAAAACCCAGGCCCTGCTTTTTCACGGGCCGGGACGAGCGCCGCCTGTGGGTGCCCACCTCGTGATCGGAGGCGTCCGCGTCGGGGTTGGGGTGACCGGTCTTCGGTACCTCGGCCTCGAACTGGATAGTCGGTGGAACTTCCGCGCTCACTTTGAGAAGTTGGGCCCTCGACTGATGGCGACGGCCGGCTCTCTGAGCCGGCTGCTTCCAAACGTCGGGGGTCCCGATCAGGTGGCGCGCCGCCTCTACATGGGGGTGGTGCGGTCGATGGCACTATACGGGGCTCCCGTATGGTGCCGCGCCCTGACCCGCAAGAACGTCGCGGCTCTGCGACGTCCGCAGCGTGCGATCGCGGTCAGGGCGATCCGAGGATACCGCACCGTCTCCTTCGAGGCGGCGTGCTTGCTCGCCGGGGCGCCACCCTGGGACCTGGAGGCGGAGGCGCTCGCTGCCGATTACAGGTGGCGTAGCGACCTCCGCTCTAGGGGGGAAGGGCGCCCCGGCGAAGGTGTAGTTCGAGCGCGGAGGCTCCACTCTCGGCGGTCCGTGCTGGAGGCGTGGTCTCGCCGCTTGGCGGACCCGTCGGCCGGCCTCCGAACCGTCGAGGCGGTCCGCCCGGTTCTCGCGGACTGGGTGGGCCGCGACCGCGGATGCCTCACCTTCCGGCTAACGCAGATGCTTACCGGCCATGGTTGTTTCGGCCGGTACTTGCACAAGATAGCCGGAAGGGAACCGACGGCGCAGTGCCACCACTGCGCGGACCGCGACGAGGAAGACACAGCGGAACACACGCTGGCGCGTTGCTCTGGATTCGACGAGCAACGCGCCGCCCTCGTCGCGGTCATAGGAGAGGACCTCTCGCTGCCGCGCGTCGTGGCTACGATGCTCGGCAGCGACGCGTCCTGGAAGGCGATGCTCGACTTCTGCGAGTCCACCATCTCGCAGAAGGAGGCGGCGGAGCGAGAGAGGGAGAGCTCTTCCCTTTCCGCACCGATCCGTCGCCGTCGAGCCGGGGGCCGGAGGCGGGAATACGCCCGTACGTCCCGGCCCCTGTAGGTGGCGGCCTCCCCCCGGTGAAGGTCAAGGGGCGACCTGAGGGGGTGAGGCCGCGCGGCGCGCTACCAGCACTCTAGCGCGCTGCCGTGGAGTGAATAGAGCGACCGGTCGACGGTGTATCGCGTCCCGACCCGGCAGGCTGGTTCTGGTCCAGCGGGGTATTCCGGGACACCAGCGGCACCGTCTGGGCGGCCCGACGGGCTGCCGTACCGAGACGGCCGACGTTTCAGAGCCTTCGATTCGCCTCGAAGGCTCCGTCGGCTGGGCGTCCTTGGGGTGAGCCGCGCCGTCTGGTTGTAGTGTTGACCGCGGTAGCCCCCCTACCTCATCCGGGTTCTGACCCTCGGAGGGGATCGGACGTCGGGTGTAAGAGTGCAGGGGAGTCGTTTAGTGGGTGGGCTCTAAAATCCTTGGGCCCGCGGTCTGCTCACAACACCATGCAGATCGTTGAGTCTCACATACCCCGCGCGCCCCTTTTGCGCGGGGACCTCGTAGGAGGTTCGGCCCTCTACCCGAAAAAAAAAAAAAAAAAAAAAAAAAGGGGTGGACAACCCTATTCACTTAGGGGTATGAAAAATAGATAGTAGCCGATTCTCAGGCTTACTGAATATACATAAAAAAAATCATGAGAATCGGTCAAGCGGTCTCGGAGGAGTATGGGAACGAACATTGTGACACGAGAATTTTATATATTAGATAAGTGTTTGATAATGTAATGCTGAAACTTTTAATTTCAATTAATTATAGTCGAATTTCGACTGCGGGACCACTAATGAAAGTAAAATAACTAATTCCCTTAATTGAAACCGTTCACAGGTCACACGTGCATTCTCGCGTGTTTCAAACGTAGCTATTCCTCTATTCCGTATGATAAATCTTTTTGTTTTCTCACAAAAGGCTTGTTCGCAGCAAAACAAAGAGCAACGCTTTCTCCCGACATCCGTACAAATAGCCCTGAGTCCTTCCGACGCGTTAGCCCAATTATTGAGATAAATCGTACCTAAGGGAACAGGATTTCGCTTCGCTGACCTAGAAATGTTAGCGTTCTATTCTATTTTTGTTATATCAACATCGATTAGTTTTTTTTTTAAACGCACCCGTCTATTGCGATGGTTCTCAAAGCAAAGAAATGTAAAATATTTTTTAAGCTATTGCATAGATTTTATCGCGGGCTTTGAGCGCGGCGACTGAATCAAGAAATTCCGTAACGAAAATAACCTGACACCCCCACTACGCCTACTATGTAGCTCGCGTTCAACACATTGCGCTTGTGTAGTGCTTGTGAATAAGCGCGTGGCGTGACGTCACACTGCATGCGCATCATGAAAAGTCTGCCCATCTCTCTCTCGCGCGGTCTAGCTTATGAGTGTGAAGGGGACAGTGCTCTAACCCACTCTAACCGGCGCCATCTAGGCGGGCTTCGGACAGTCTGCCGACCGAGAGGGCTGGTGGTTGTGGCGCCGACGACCGCCAGTCCGGCGTCCCGAAGGGGAGGGTGATGGGTCTCATGCGAGGTTTGGACGTTGGTTGTTGAGCGACAGGAGGTTTTAGTCAGTTCGACTCTGACATACCCCGCCCAGAAAAGGGCGGAAGTCCGGCGATTTCCTCCTGACCAAAAAAATAAAAATGCAAAAGCTTTACCGCGGCAGTTCCCGAGTGCCACACGTTATTTTTTTTAAATTAATTTATTTGTTATTCGAATTCATGCACAAGTTATGCCAAAGGTACAATGGCGGACATAATGCCTGAGGCATTCTCTATCAGTCAACCAAGGGTGGTGTATGGAGTCCTGTGGTAGGTGCATTACTTTTTGCGAAAATAACAAAATTAATAATAATGTTATATACATATACAAACACATAAACGGTATACATAAGTCGGAGACGGTCATTAGTTTAGTAGCTAAACGCAACGCGGCACGATTCCCAAGAGATGGCAGCACGATTGCGGTATCGTAGGAACTCGGCTAACTTCGTGCTACGACAGAGCCTAGCCGATGGAGGCGCGTAGACGCCATCACACTTACCAACCAGCCTTCTTGAAGAGCGGTGCCTCCGTTCTAAGAACTGTCATACGTTTTTAGTTTGCTAACGTCAAGAGAAGATTTCTAAATTGTTCTAAGACAACAAACGTGATTGGTGTACTCAATATTTCTCTTAGCTCGATCACCCTATTCGCTCTTACGATGACTGACGATGGTGTTAATAATGTGGTTTCTCCAACAAATATATACATCGTATATCATCACATACAACAACGTACACAATATTAGTTATATTATTATAATAATATAAAAGATAAATTTAGACACGCTATTATTTATCACAATTTTCACATTTGATTAGTTACCGATATTTTGTTGCAAGTACCAAGATTACGACGAACAACTTTTGTGTTTTTGGACGTCAGCAAAGCCAGGGTCAAAGTCAAACCGTGGCGTACCGTTAAGTACTCTCCAAAAGCATCGTTTGAAGAAGGACATGTCATAGCGCTCGGGAAAACGCACGTATAGGATACGTGGAAGTGAGTCCGCACGTATAGGTACCACTACCTTGGTTATTTCTACTGTGAAGCAGTAATGCGTTTCGGTTTGAAGGATGGGACAGCCGTTGCACTATAGAAATTGAAATATAAAACACATTTCTGGAGGTGAGCGGCGGTATTTACCTTGTTGCTACCTATAGGCTCCGGTAACAACTTAGCTGCTAGGTAATTATTACACATCCTTCATAGTAGGTATGTGATTGGAGTATTTGTTAATACGTACCCAAAAAATTAATTGATACTGAGAATTAAAAATAAGGTTTATTTAGAATTTTGAATAACGACTTTAGTGTTTATTTTTCTTGCCCTATTACTTACTGGATGAGTCTATGGCCCTATTGGTGTTAAGTGGCTATGGGAGCATAATGCTATGATGACTTCGATGTTCCGAGGTGTATAGTGGTATTGCGGTTACAAGCGTAGCGGGCGGCTTATGATTTACACAAAGATTATATATGCCAAGTTTCGCATTTCTTATCAAATGGGCCGTATGCTCGTCTCTACTTTTTTTATTGCTTAGATGGGTGGACAAGCTTACAGCTTACCTGATGTTAAATGGCTACTGGAGTCCATAGACATCTACGACGTAAATGCGCCACCTACCTTGAGATATAAGTTCTAAGGTCTCAAGTACAGTTACAGCGGCTGCCCCACCCTTCAAACCGAAACGCATTACTGCTTCACGGCAGAAATAGGCGGGGTGGTGGTACCTACCCGTGCGGACACACAAGAGGTCCTACCACTAGTAAACGACTTCCAAAAGCAAAGTAAAAGATTTCAAACACGCAATTCTTCTTCTTCTTCCTAGCCTGTATCGCTCTCGACAGAGTGGTCGTGGTCATCACTTTAGGTGGCAAGCTTCACAACACGCCGCCCCTCCTCTCTGATGGCCGCCCTCCTCGGGGCATTCGTGTAATGATGATGAGCCATTCACTGCCGCTTTTATGTGGTCAGTCCACCTCATAAGCGATCAGTTATGAGGGACTGCAGGGGAGCGTCAACGCCGGTAGGAGCCGAAGAGGAGGAAGGTGGAAGAACTTGAAGAGGTCATCTCTCGTTTGTTGGGGACGGATCCACCGTCACAGTAAGAAGCACCGCCATCTAACTCTCCAACTCTCATCATCGCCTCATTCACATCCGTTTCATCGCCATCCATCAAAGTCATCCAAGCACAAACATATCCACAGTGCGTTTCCAGAGGTATTTTTTGCCACGTACCATCCGGCTATGGAATGAGCTCCACGGTGTTTTCCGAGCGCTATGACATATCCTTCTTCAAACGAGGCTCGTGGAGAGTATTAAGCGGTAGGCTGCGGCTTGGCTCTGCCCCTGGAATTGCTGAAGTCCATGGGCGATGGTAACCACTCACGATGGGCCGTGTTTTCATCTGCCTATAAGGGCATTAAAAAAAACCCCTGCCTCGTTAGAGAGTTTAAGCCAGGGCAGAGGGATTGTCCTGAGGCCAGATCCGTGTAAAGAGACACAAGGACTCGACGGCATAGTTCTAAGATTTTCAAATACAAAATGTGTTTAAGTAGCCAACACAGCTCGTGAATTACGTAAACAAATTCAACACGAACTTCCTGGGTTTGTACGAACTATTGCAATCTCCTTAGCACAGTAGACGCGGCCTAAGCATGATATATCGTTCCTAAGAGTTTGCGTAACATGCAATGCAGTCCCCCCGTCAAACTTTGTACCGTTAAATATATATCGTGAACTGCTGCGTTTGAAATCCAATTTAATGGTGCATTGTTAGGCTGTGGTATGGTTTCGTTCGGTTTAAAAGTACGTCAAGTGACTGCAACGTTTTTTAATACGCTTTTATTAGCTTCAGACGTATGTATGTTTGGAACGGAATCTTTGAATATGATTTTGACCCCCTTCAAAACGTCGGATTAACTCGAAATATGGTATACTTATTAAGGACCGATGACAATTCAATATTAAAAAAAAATTGACAAAAAAAATTGAAATTCTACTAAAAAATGAAAAAAAAATAATAGTTTAAAAAAAAACCGAATAAGTTATAAAAGAATAACTATTTATAACTTCTTACACTATTTTTAATTCAAATTTATTTTCTATTTTTTAGTTGGATTTTCTATAAAAGCGTATTTTGTTATTTTAGTTTTTTTAAACTATTATTTATTTAATTTTGTAAATAAGATAATTTTTATCAAAAATCATTTCGACGGGTGAAGAAGGGCTTAAGCGACATTTCGCTTAATATGCGACGTTAAGCTTTCTAATTAAAGGTGCGTTTTATTTAGTATTAGCATCAACAGTTCGATGTTTTTAATCGAATCTCAATTAAGTTTGCTCCATTGAAATAGCTGGAAAAAAATATTGTTACGATATTTTTTCCAAATTTTAAACTTTAAATGGCTCTCCTGTAAAGTAGCAAAAATTTCGATTAAACCAAATAGCCTTTTACTTGTCGATGTAGAGATTTCTGCAAAATATAAGAAAATAAACTCAGCACTAAAAGGGTTAAAGTACAAAATGTCGCGCGCGAGTAATCTCAAAAAACTATGTATTCATACAGATTGCGACAGTTACAGCTGTTATTTTCATTAATCATTAATAAGTTCAATCAAGGAACTGTTAAAAAAGTCTGCTAAAGAACTCGTCGTGGCCTAAAGGATAAAGACGTCCGGTGCATTCGTGTTGAGCGATGCACCGGTGTTCGAATCCCAGGCGGGTACCAATAGTTCTAATGAAATACATACTCAACAAATGTTCACGATTGACTACCACGGTGAAGGAATAACATCGTGTAATAAAAATCAAACCCGCGAAATTATAATTTGCGTAATTACTGGCGGTAGGACCTTTTGTGAGTCCGCACGAGTAGGTACCACCACCCTGCCTATTTCTGCCGTGAAGCAGTAATGTGTTTCGGTTTGAAAAGCAGGGCAGCTATTATAACTACACTGAGGCCTTAGAACTTATATCTCAAGGTGGGTGGCGCATTTACGTCGAAGATGTCTATGGGTTCTAGTAACCACTTAACACCAGGTGGGCTGTGAGCTCGTCCACCCATCTAAGTAATAAAAAACAAAAATACTCTTCTAAAATTTCATGTCCAAATTAAATACAGCATAGAGATTATAACGAATTCTTATGATATGAAATAGTGGAAGCTTTTAATCATTTTTCGGTACAAAAGCGTTCTTTGCGTTATCAAGTCGTGCTTCCGCTACGGATATGAAATGGTCCGAGCACAGCTCTTTCAGCTTTTAAATATTTCATGCATCTGTTCCCTTTGAATTATCCTTTCACATTCCTACACTATGCTTCCATTATCTCTTTTAAAAAGCTATTTTTTTAAGGGATTTTATGACCCGGTAACTGAGACCTTTAAGTCATGTCTTATTTTAATTTATATTCATATTTTTATGAAAAATGATATGATGGAGTGAAATGAAATGAAGACGATTAATTTGAGACATTAATCAACTGGGATGAAATTTAATGAAATGAGATGATATGGGATGAAATATAATCTCAGTAAAATGGTGGTCATTTACTAAGATATTTTCAGTGGACGTTTTGGAGGATCCCGAGAAGTTACGTCCAGCGGCTTTGTTTCATTTTCCCACATTTGTGCACTTTCACAGATATTAAACAGTTAATAAACCACCATTATTACACATTTAAACCCGAAGAAACACTAAATAGACAAAATAAAACAAATCACACAACTTCACTCCTCGCGTTCCCGCCAAAAAGTCTCTTTAAAAAGCTATATAGTTTTATTTTAACGTACCCGCCATACTTCAATATAGCTGCCAATGGCCGCGTCTTGTATTGCGAAACGCAAGAGATGTGTTTAAAAATTAATTTAAAATTCAAAAATATACGTAAATTGTTTTAGGGCCTATAGTAAATCAAATAGTCAGTCAATCAATCAAAATATATTTTATTACGTACATCTCTACTAATATTATAAAGAGGAAAGATTTGTTTGTTTGTTTGTTTGTATTGAATAGGCTCCGAAACTACTGAACTGATTTAAAAAATTCTTTCACTGTTTGGAAGCTACACTATTCCCGAGTGACACAGGTTACAATCTTTTTTGACAAAAAATAGGGATCCTTACTAAAACTTACGGAGTTATTAAAAATTACTTAAAATATTTTTTACATCGCGTGCCCTGCGAAAACTATTGATGATAGAATATAATAATGTACTACGACTTTGTAGAACAACTATTATAGTTATGCCGTAATAAGTGTTTTTTTTATTTAAAAAAATAAAACAACGTCAAATATCGTTGATTTTTTTTTGTTAAAGACCCGAGCGAAGCCGGAGCGGGCCTCTTGTTGTGTATAAATGTATTTGACTTGTCTTGCGTTTGCCGATAATCCTGAACGTAATTCCTAGACCGATATAAAATATATTATTATATAAAAACGGATCCTAATTATTACTGTTTTTTTTTTCAGAAATGTTTTCTTAATTAGAACAGATTTTATTAAAGCTATGACGCCTTCGTTAGTTGGTTTTGAGTAAAACAATAATATTCCTTCAAAAAATATTAGCTATCGGTCTATCGAGAAATATAATCTCGCTCCTAAAGTAATTGGTGCTTTAATACTGTTAGATTAAATTAGTTTCTAACTTGTTTGATCACTATAAGAAGCGATAGATATAATTGGCTAAATACAAGTCATGAATTGAACATGATTTTTATACAAGATTATTGAATGTTGTTTTATATTTATATTTACTAGAGGTCCCGCAGTAGTCGAAATTCGACTATAATTAATTGGAATTGTAAGTTTGTACACTATTATGATTGTATTTTATACTTCTATAATCACAAATTTCGCCAAGACTACACTATAAAAAATGTTAACGAAGACAAACAATATTTAATCTATTCTCAATTTGACAACAGACGTCAAGAACAAAAGTTTGACAATAAATAGTATGCATGCGTGTGTGCGTCAAATACATTGTATGTAGTGTGTGTAATGTTTTCTTTATCGATTTAATGTATCTTTTATGCATTATTTTAAAAAAAATATTAGCATTGTGCACTTCTTCTCTATATTCTCTATAAGTGTGGAAAATTTCATACTCCTCCGTCCGCGCAATTTTCGTAAAAAGGGATACAAATTTAATGTTGACTTTGTCTAATATGCGAAATGGCTTCTACAAGTGTGTACTTGTAAAAAGAACAATGACCCCTAATTACGATTCCCTGTGTTGTGGGTACCAGAGATTGACCTACATACTTATATACGTGTAAATATTTACATATATAGATAAGAAACACCCAGACAAAGAGCAGAAAAACCTGTTCACCATATTAATGTTTGTCCGATTGCGGAATTGAACCTACGACCTTCGGTGCAAAAGTCAAAAGCGCTAACCACTCTACCAACGAGTCAGTCGATACCATAAGTTTTTTTAATAGGCTTTTATTAGCTTCAGACGTATGTATGTTAGTATGTAACGGAATCTTTGAATATGATTTTGACCCCCTTCAAAACGTCGGATTAACACGAAATTTGGCATCCTCATTAAGGAGCGATGACAATTCAATATTAAAAAAAAATATTGACAAAATTGAAATTCAACAAAAAAATGAAAAATAAATAATAGTTTAAAAAACAAAAAAATACGCTTTTAAGCCTGCGTGGGTTGCTTTTCAGGATATTATCAAGATAACCCTTGTACTCATATCTGTTCATAAAATATTTATAACTACTGATACCATGCACCCCACGCTTTTTTTACAGTAAAATCATTTTTTATTACACTATTTTTAATTCAAATTTATTAAAATTTATTTCCCATTTTTTAGTTGGATTTCTATAAAAGCGTATTTTGTTAGTTTTTTTTAAACTATTATTTATTTTTCATTTTTTAGTTGAATTTCAATTTTATCAAATTTTTTTAATTTTTTTTTAAATATTGTATTGGCATCGGTCCTTAATAAGTATACCAAATTTTGAGTTAATCCGACGTTTTGAAAGGGGTCAAAATCATGTTCAAAGATTTCGTTACAAACATACATACGTCTGAAGCTATTAAAAGCGTATTAATTATGTAGCTATTTCATTTTACGCGTGAGGATATTGTAGAAGATCCAAAGATTGTTTAAGCCTAAAAACACAGATATAAAGACTCCCAAAAGCGAAGTAAACTCGTTCGTCGCGAAACAGAAATCACGTCTTATCGAATCTGTTTCACCTGTAAATGGTGCTCGGAATGAATCCTGGATGTGATTGTCCAACATTTATCTTAATAATGGCCCCCAGCCTTCGCTTTAGAGATAACTTGTTTTCTATCTGAACGAAACACTCATTTATCTTGGGTCGGTGTTGGTACGAAACGAAAGAGCCGATTTTAGAATTTCGCCATGTCACTTGTAGTCATTGCTGTTCAGTAACTTTTTTATGAACGACTAACTTAATGAAGATCAATTCAGCTATAAATGGGATACGATTCGAAACTACTTCTGTTATAAATCCTCCATCAGTCGAAGTCGTCGTGGCCTAAAGGATAAGACGCTCAGTGTAACTATGCGACCATGCCGGTGTTCAAACCCTGCTGGCGTGCAGTTAGTAAAAAGGCGATTACGGATAGACATTGAATGGTACTAATATTTGAGGCAACATCCATTGCATTAATTCTGGTCTATAATGACTATGCTTTTAAATAATTCAAAAAGCAACCTTTGAATTCACGTAGGTGAAGTATAATTCCACGTAAACTGTTTATTTGATTAATTGAACGATAGGCCCACAAAACGCTGGTTGGATGTGGTAAAAGCGTATATGGAGAAGAATTACCTCTTACAGAAGGGTGCCGAAAACTGGGCAAAGTGGAGGGGCTGAAGTCGGAAAGTGGACCTTGGCACTAGATTTGAAAAAGGCTAGGAAGAAGAAAAAGAAGAAGACAACGAAAACTATCTACGTGCTTCTGTCGAATGGCACTCACATTTGAGCGAATAATAGCGATATTACGGACGAAAATATCAAATATATGTATGTGCTCCGATCGCAAAATTTTGGTATTGCATTTCTGTTGGCTTCGGCTTAAGTTATCGGGATATGGCGATTCTGCAGTGGTTTTTTAGTAAATCTGACAAGTTCTGTCTACGGCCTTCCAACGTGTGGTCAGAAGTCATTTTGACTTCAAACCCTTTATTTTGGTTAAATAGATTTATATTTTACTTTAGAACCTAATGATTTTATAATGATTTAGATGTGTCCTTGACTGTCAATTAAAATAGCTATAAAAATAGTACCTCCAAAATTTTTAATGCGGTTAAACTATCTTTGTCACTTTAGTATGACATTTAAGCCAGAAGTTTATAAGTGAAGAAGAAATAATTAAAGACCATTCACTAACCTAAATATATCGTCCTTTCTAACAATATTATCAGACACATTTGAAAAAAATATTTATAGAGACATGACGGCCGTCTGGTGTAGTGGTAAGTGACATGGTCACTACACAAGGGGGTCGCGGGTTCGAATCCCGCCAAGGGAAGATATTTGTATGATAAATATAAATGTCTTTTCCAGGGTTATGGATGTATATTAAATATGTGTATGTGTATAATAAAAATCTTATATTTATTTCCGTTATCTGGTACCTGTAACACAAGTTCTTTACGAACTTATCACGGGACCAGTTAATGTGGCGTGACTGTTAGTAAATATTTATTTATATTTATTATTTATTTATTTATATTCCTAATTTATTAACCTTTACTTGCAGATTAACATTAAAAGAGAAATCAAAACTACATAACTAATGGGTTTACAAAATTAAAAATACTTTTACGGCTATCCTGGCGTTTGTATTTCATTGTTCATCATTGTTTCTGACAATGCTAATACTTTTGCTTGTCGTGGTCACGAAAGACTAACAGTTTTAATATTGTCAGTACCTAATGTTCTAATGAAACAGACATTTTCATCAATACGTTCGCGTTCCAAGCAATTTTCCGAATCTACGAAGTCACGTAACTGTACTGATCATGTACCGCTTGGAGATTTCTTAACGACGAAAAAATGGCTTAAGTCCAATTTATAACTAATGCTACTGTCTTGCAGCTGAATTCGCTCTTTCCATTACGGATTCCGGTCGTGCTCACAGATTCGATACGGAAAATTGAGTTGCTAGCTCAAACCTTAGCCGGGGAGAGCGTGAAACATTTTCGGCCAATCAAATCCTTGAGAAATGGTTGCGATTCGTCTTTTTGTCTTTTCTATGTTCTTTTTATTTTATTGTTCTTACTATTGTTACGCGCTGGGGTTTGGGATAAATAAAATTCCACCAAAGTACAACTAAAAACTGTATTAAATACTTGGAACACTTAAAACACTCAAAAAACACTTTAAAACTCTCAATTCGCTTCTTCCGCTTCGCTTCAGATGATCCGTTCACTGTTTCGCTTCGAGTAATTCCGATTACTGACTGACTACGTGCCATCCCTGCAACGCTTTTATAGTCGATACCACATCCCTAGAATTATCGAGAATATTCCACAACTCTCTAGTAGTGTTTCCACTATCTGACAATAAATGGCGTTGTACATCTCGAGCGTTCTAGGTGCTACTAGATCCTTCGATATTTGTTCGACTATTCGGCGATAGATGGCGCTACTCTTACCGACGTAACACTATCTTCAATTTTCGCCAAATAATTGAAATAAATTTAAATCCAAATACAGTTTAATCCAACACCCGCGATTATTGTAAATATCTTTCTAGTAAAACAAACTGCCAAACATCAAGATGTTTTCATCAATCATCAAGAAAAACGTTTTTTAGGCTCTAGTTTGCGCAGTATTCAAATATTTTTGTGTTAAACTTGTAACCGCAAAATATGTAAAGTATATGCGTAACCACATCCACAAGATCTACTCTGAAACTAAGTTTAATACAATTTAGTAAGCATGCTTATTATTTTAAATCAGAACTGTCGTACCCTAATACTATAGGTACTAAAAACAATTTATCTATTTTATTGCTAGAAAAAAAAAAGAACTTTATTAATACAATGGCTTTAAACATACGTAATGTACACTTTGTACACTTTTTTAATTTAATATAAGACTTTCTTTGTTTAATAAAGAACAAAGAATGAATAAAGTGTATCTTCGAAGGAATATTAAAATTTAAATTTTAAAATGCAAATACATTCCAGCGATACGCTGCGAGGTATGTAAGTTGTAAGAACTAAAATTTTGCTTGGTTTTGGGTAATTTTATTTAAGTTTGTTTCATTGGATGGATGAAGAAGCTCACTGTGTGCACCTGATATATAGCTTTTCTCAGAGCCCGGAGATAACACGTCTCAATTTAGACACTGTTCAAACGGACCTTACCCTCTCTCTCTTTCTCTCTCTTTTTTTTTATTGCTTAGATGAGTGGACGAGCTTACAGCCCACCTGGTGTTAAGTGGTAACTGGAGCCCATAGACATCTACAACGTAAATGCGCCACGCACCTTGAGATATAAGTTCTAAGGTCTCAGTATAGTTACAACGGCTGCCCCACCCTTCAAACCGAAACGCATTACTGCTTCACGGCTGAAATAGGCAGTGAGGTGGTACCTACCCGTGCGGACTCACAAGAGGTCCTACCACCAGTAAAAAAGTCTCTTCCTGGCTATTTATCCCATTTAGCGATGGAGTCAGCTTTCTTTATTTTTGTCCTCCATTTTACTCTATCTTTGACGTCATTATCACTAATAATGCATTCCTTCTTGCCCTTCTGCTCTACATCTTTTCACCTTATCTTGGGTTTTCCTCTAGATCTTATTTATCGAACTGACATAACCCTAACGAGTCTGTGACGTGTAGGTGAGTTCACGGGGCTGAAACCGGGAGTGTTGCTAACACTGGCCCAACAAGAGCAGTGCTTCGCAGAATCTACCACTGGATCGGAAACGGGACCCACTGAGAAAATCCGGCGAGAAACTCAGTGGGCTGTGTCTATGGGTTAAAAGGGTACAAGCTAGATAACCTGAAAAAAGGAAAACTGCTTTGTAAAAAAATACGTGAATACCTTTCTCTATAGATTCTAAATGTTTTTATTCTGTTTTGAGCCTATTTTCAAAACAAAATTAAATACGACCGATACAATGAAAATTGTAATCCGAGTCACCGAACTATTCCAATAACCATTCCTTTAATCAATATTACGTACAATCCATTGAGCGATCCGTGGTTTAAATAGGATTAAAACGAATTTCGCAATACTGTTTACGTAATTACTTCACGCGTACGTTAATTACCGTCTAGCATAGTAACGTGTCGCGTTTTCGCTCAATACCCGTCGCACTGATTGCCGGGTCAATGCGGTGTTTCCAATTAGTCCTTTTCAATCAGGCTTCGATGGAAAAACCCTTTTCACGATTATACAACCTATATTGAAGACAGGTAGAACAGATGAATCCTATACGACAGGTCTATTTGGGAATAATATGACGTCAAACACAACTGGATCCAAAACATTCGACCCGGTCGATTGAAATCGAAATAAACTACCCTTAGCTGTCGAGTGATTTTTAGAGTTAGGATTTTAATATTCTTTCAGGTTGTGTGGTGTTAGAAGAGTTCTATCTTTTCATGAGTGTCATTCTTATGAGTTACGACTAAGAGGTTCGGGGGGGTCAGTGTTCTAAGTATCACAGTGCCTAGCACTGGCATTTACTGGTGGTAGGGTTTATTTTAAGCTCGCACTGGTAGGTACTACCATCTTGCCTGGTTTTGCCACGAAGCATTCATGGGTCCTGTTTGAAGAGTGGGATAATAATTATATAGTACAATAGAGACTTGAACGCTACGTTTAAAAGCGGCATTGAAATTTTCAATTATGATGTCCTAACAATCTAATTCACCAAACTACGTTAATTTCGGAACACCAAAAATCTATTTCGTCACTGCCCTTTCAAAGTGTCACGACCGGGTTTTTGGCGAAACACAAATAAACTCAATCGACACATCTACAATGGATGACAGCGAATAACAGTATCCACAAGCTGGTCCAGTAAAATATAGTTGATTTAGAAAAGGAGTTATTTTCGGAACATTTGAAGGGAAACTTTGGTCAGATCAAAACAGTTGATCCGAATATCGACGTGTTTAATTTCAAGAGCCTTCTAAATACGAAAAATAGTTATTGACCATAATTTTGTTCTATTTACATTTTTTTTTATTGCTTAGATGGGTGGACGAGCTCACAGCCCACCTGGTGTAAGCGGTTACTGGAACCCATAGACATCTACAACGTAAATGCGCCACACACCTTGAGATATAAGTTCCAAGATCTCAGTATAGTTACAACGGCTGCCCCACCCTTCGAAATGCATTACTGCTTCACAGCAAAGAAACAGGCAGGGCGGTGGTACCCACCCGTGCGGACTCACAAGAGGTCCTACCACTAGTAATTTTGGGAGATTCAAAATAATTTATGGAACACGCTTCATATTGTTGACAGAAAACTTAGTCTCTCCAAGAATCCGCCAAAACTGGCTACTGTTAAAATATTTTTAAATTATTATTATGTTATTAAGATATTATTTAAAGGACTATATTTAAATTCGTTTAACTAAAATTATATACGAATAAAATAAACAAACTCATACATAATACAGTTTCCCAGATATCATATTTCATTATGTTATCAGATCATCGCTAACACCACGCCTCATAAAATTCAAAACACTGTCTTTATCCTCACAAAATTCTCTCAATAAAGAAGGCTTTCGTTAAAATAATTCACTTTAAAAACATGGCGGACCCTTATCAAACTAGCCTCAAGACCGTTCATTTCAAAAGAACGTAAGTCAAGAACTAAAGATTTTAAATTTGTTCATTATACGTGTCGCAATAAGTTTCCCTTTTCCTTGTACATTTTTCAAAGTCATGTAACCGAATTTAAGTGTGTGTTGCTAGCGAGAGAAAGACCACAAGGAGACCGCACGTGGCGTAGCAAATTGCTTTCAGATGAGACATTACATTAGGCGGTACATGCTTGGCCTGTGTAATAATAATGCCGTGTTTAAATATTAGCAATCTTATGTAAATCAAATGGAATTTCATGTTCATTTTTTTGGAACGAAGTTCCTTATGGGACGATGTGAAGAGGTACCCTAACCGGGATAAAACGTCCGTAACGTAAGATTTTTATTAGTAATGCACACAGTGTACGACTTAACTTTGCAATAACGTACAAAAAATAACAACGTGCAACATTATGCAAACAACCGTGAATGAAATGTACCACAATAAGTTCGCACGTTACCGAATGACCGTGTGTTGTTGCGAAACCTCCAGTTTTATTTTCTTTATACCTCGAATAGAACTTAAAATTAATATTTTTGTAATAAGGAACTTCGTTTCTATCCAATGTCCCACGACACCACACATCTTTTTTATATCCATTTTACTGACATTTTCATTGCTGATCAGAGAACATGCGGAGTCTAAATTCAATTGGGTATAACCGACAGTGTTTGTTCATATTGGCCCTGGTCTGTTCAGGAACTTAATAGAGCATGTTAGGAGGCAGTATGGTGTGATACCCATACTTAACGGGGTAGGATAGTCGAGACTACACTTTCATTGAGAATTCGGGTTTAAGCTCTAAAGTGTTGGCATCTATGGGAATCTTGTAATGACATTGTTGGGCAGAGAGCATCACGTGATAAATTTACATGTGAGGGCCACTACAAAGACATGTGAAGTTGAAAAATAGTGAAGGAAGGTCGGGATTAATGTTTGGGATTAAAGTAAAAATTATTAACTTTTTATCATTTTTAAAATGCCTGTTATCATTAGAAAAGTAGCCGATTTATGCCCAGAGACACTGTGCGCATACATTTTCGCGAAATTTCACAACCTTTGGAGAGATTAAAGGTCTTTTAACGCTGGCGCTGGAGAAAGATAAAGATACCTACCAGCACAAAAAACAGCGTTTAGTACTATTGTAATAATATTGACAGTGAAACCAATTATCGTTACCAATTTATTTAGGATTTTACAAAATTGCTTTTTTTTGGAATTCCCGAATGATAATTAATATTTAGATAAAAAGGGAAAAGATATGCTTATGAAGACTTAACAAAACGCAGCTCTCACCAATCCATAACCTAAATAAAAAAATAAAAATTGAAAAGCTCAATGGTTTTCCGTAACAATGTAGTGACAAACTCAATACTGAACTAGAATATTTTCCTAACAAAATTTCGGTTTCGCGCAAATATCCCTACCTCCAAAATATACCTGAATTCCCCTTCAGTAGACCAGCGAACCGATAACAAAAACGGCATGGAATCTAGTTTCCGGTGCCACACCAACGGGAGCGTTCCACGGTTTCAACGGACAAACACGAAACTTAGTTCCGAAATGACACATTTCAATTTTGCGGTCGTTCGAGTTATGGCATTTTGCTTTTAGGGTTATAAAAGTAGCGTACAGTTTAAAACTGTGGACGATTTTTAAAATGCCCAATTAATATTCTAATATTCGAATATAGATTTAACCTGAAAAAAGGAAAACTGCTTTGTAAAAAAATACGTGAATACCTTTCTCTATAGATTCTAAATGTTTTTATTCTGTTTTGAGCCTATTTTCAAAACAAAATTAAATACGACCGATACAATGAAAATTGTAATCCGAGTCACCGAACTATTCCAATAACCATTCCTTTAATCAATATTACGTACAATCCATTGAGCGATCCGTGGTTTAAATAGGATTAAAACGAATTTCGCAATACTGTTTACGTAATTACTTCACGCGTACGTTAATTACCGTCTAGCATAGTAACGTGTCGCGTTTTCGCTCAATACCCGTCGCACTGATTGCCGGGTCAATGCGGTGTTTCCAATTAGTCCTTTTCAATCAGGCTTCGATGGAAAAACCCTTTTCACGATTATACAACCTATATTGAAGACAGGTAGAACAGATGAATCCTATACGACAGGTCTATTTGGGAATAATATGACGTCAAACACAACTGGATCCAAAACATTCGACCCGGTCGATTGAAATCGAAATAAACTACCCTTAGCTGTCGAGTGATTTTTAGAGTTAGGATTTTAATATTCTTTCAGGTTGTGTGGTGTTAGAAGAGTTCTATCTTTTCATGAGTGTCATTCTTATGAGTTACGACTAAGAGGTTCGGGGGGGTCAGTGTTCTAAGTATCACAGTGCCTAGCACTGGCATTTACTGGTGGTAGGGTTTATTTTAAGCTCGCACTGGTAGGTACTACCATCTTGCCTGGTTTTGCCACGAAGCATTCATGGGTCCTGTTTGAAGAGTGGGATAATAATTATATAGTACAATAGAGACTTGAACGCTACGTTTAAAAGCGGCATTGAAATTTTCAATTATGATGTCCTAACAATCTAATTCACCAAACTACGTTAATTTCGGAACACCAAAAATCTATTTCGTCACTGCCCTTTCAAAGTGTCACGACCGGGTTTTTGGCGAAACACAAATAAACTCAATCGACACATCTACAATGGATGACAGCGAATAACAGTATCCACAAGCTGGTCCAGTAAAATATAGTTGATTTAGAAAAGGAGTTATTTTCGGAACATTTGAAGGGAAACTTTGGTCAGATCAAAACAGTTGATCCGAATATCGACGTGTTTAATTTCAAGAGCCTTCTAAATACGAAAAATAGTTATTGACCATAATTTTGTTCTATTTACATTTTTTTTTATTGCTTAGATGGGTGGACGAGCTCACAGCCCACCTGGTGTAAGCGGTTACTGGAACCCATAGACATCTACAACGTAAATGCGCCACACACCTTGAGATATAAGTTCCAAGATCTCAGTATAGTTACAACGGCTGCCCCACCCTTCGAAATGCATTACTGCTTCACAGCAAAGAAACAGGCAGGGCGGTGGTACCCACCCGTGCGGACTCACAAGAGGTCCTACCACTAGTAATTTTGGGAGATTCAAAATAATTTATGGAACACGCTTCATATTGTTGACAGAAAACTTAGTCTCTCCAAGAATCCGCCAAAACTGGCTACTGTTAAAATATTTTTAAATTATTATTATGTTATTAAGATATTATTTAAAGGACTATATTTAAATTCGTTTAACTAAAATTATATACGAATAAAATAAACAAACTCATACATAATACAGTTTCCCAGATATCATATTTCATTATGTTATCAGATCATCGCTAACACCACGCCTCATAAAATTCAAAACACTGTCTTTATCCTCACAAAATTCTCTCAATAAAGAAGGCTTTCGTTAAAATAATTCACTTTAAAAACATGGCGGACCCTTATCAAACTAGCCTCAAGACCGTTCATTTCAAAAGAACGTAAGTCAAGAACTAAAGATTTTAAATTTGTTCATTATACGTGTCGCAATAAGTTTCCCTTTTCCTTGTACATTTTTCAAAGTCATGTAACCGAATTTAAGTGTGTGTTGCTAGCGAGAGAAAGACCACAAGGAGACCGCACGTGGCGTAGCAAATTGCTTTCAGATGAGACATTACATTAGGCGGTACATGCTTGGCCTGTGTAATAATAATGCCGTGTTTAAATATTAGCAATCTTATGTAAATCAAATGGAATTTCATGTTCATTTTTTTGGAACGAAGTTCCTTATGGGACGATGTGAAGAGGTACCCTAACCGGGATAAAACGTCCGTAACGTAAGATTTTTATTAGTAATGCACACAGTGTACGACTTAACTTTGCAATAACGTACAAAAAATAACAACGTGCAACATTATGCAAACAACCGTGAATGAAATGTACCACAATAAGTTCGCACGTTACCGAATGACCGTGTGTTGTTGCGAAACCTCCAGTTTTATTTTCTTTATACCTCGAATAGAACTTAAAATTAATATTTTTGTAATAAGGAACTTCGTTTCTATCCAATGTCCCACGACACCACACATCTTTTTTATATCCATTTTACTGACATTTTCATTGCTGATCAGAGAACATGCGGAGTCTAAATTCAATTGGGTATAACCGACAGTGTTTGTTCATATTGGCCCTGGTCTGTTCAGGAACTTAATAGAGCATGTTAGGAGGCAGTATGGTGTGATACCCATACTTAACGGGGTAGGATAGTCGAGACTACACTTTCATTGAGAATTCGGGTTTAAGCTCTAAAGTGTTGGCATCTATGGGAATCTTGTAATGACATTGTTGGGCAGAGAGCATCACGTGATAAATTTACATGTGAGGGCCACTACAAAGACATGTGAAGTTGAAAAATAGTGAAGGAAGGTCGGGATTAATGTTTGGGATTAAAGTAAAAATTATTAACTTTTTATCATTTTTAAAATGCCTGTTATCATTAGAAAAGTAGCCGATTTATGCCCAGAGACACTGTGCGCATACATTTTCGCGAAATTTCACAACCTTTGGAGAGATTAAAGGTCTTTTAACGCTGGCGCTGGAGAAAGATAAAGATACCTACCAGCACAAAAAACAGCGTTTAGTACTATTGTAATAATATTGACAGTGAAACCAATTATCGTTACCAATTTATTTAGGATTTTACAAAATTGCTTTTTTTTGGAATTCCCGAATGATAATTAATATTTAGATAAAAAGGGAAAAGATATGCTTATGAAGACTTAACAAAACGCAGCTCTCACCAATCCATAACCTAAATAAAAAAATAAAAATTGAAAAGCTCAATGGTTTTCCGTAACAATGTAGTGACAAACTCAATACTGAACTAGAATATTTTCCTAACAAAATTTCGGTTTCGCGCAAATATCCCTACCTCCAAAATATACCTGAATTCCCCTTCAGTAGACCAGCGAACCGATAACAAAAACGGCATGGAATCTAGTTTCCGGTGCCACACCAACGGGAGCGTTCCACGGTTTCAACGGACAAACACGAAACTTAGTTCCGAAATGACACATTTCAATTTTGCGGTCGTTCGAGTTATGGCATTTTGCTTTTAGGGTTATAAAAGTAGCGTACAGTTTAAAACTGTGGACGATTTTTAAAATGCCCAATTAATATTCTAATATTCGAATATAGATTTAAGTTGTTGGACGTTGTTTTTTTACTGGCGGTAGGACCTCTTGGGAGTCCGCGCGGGTAGGTACCACCACCCTGCCTATTTCTGCAGTGAAGCAGTAGTGCGTTTCGGTTTGAAGGGTGGGGCAACCGTTGTAACTATTTACGTTGTAGATGTCTATGGACTCCAGAAACCATATAACACCAGGTGGGATGTAAGCTCTAAAGACACTAAAGGTCACTAAAGACTAGTGAAACAAAATACTTAATTAATGTAGCTAACTTTTTTTTTTTAAATTGCGTATAACAATAAGTGCTGACGTGTGGAGTGGCTCATCATCTCACATCTCAAAAATTAATGTTCTCCCAATAAATGAATGAAATTCGATCATCCTCGCGGAGAAATGAAAATTTATATACATTTTATGTCTGATAACTACTATTTTATTTTGATAAAATATTGACATTTGGAAAAAAAAGACTAACACTGAAGCTTGCCAATGGCTCTATAAATAAGAAAAACAAAATCGCCAGACAAGCAGCGGAGAAAATACTATTGAAATATTTTCTCTTTATTTTAACACGCTTGTTAGATAAGGTCGTAGCCCTCAAGTTCGCCTACCCATTCTGGTTTAGCGGGAGGAAAGTTGAGCCAAAAAATCCCTTCATTGTAAAAAAGTACAATAATATTGAAAATTCCTTAAATATCTTGTAACAGTTTTTTTGGTGTACCTGTGATCTAAAAGCCACGAGAAACAAATCAACAAAAGCTCAAATTGAACTAATTAAATACTAAACTCCAATTACTATTTAAAACACGTTCAGTAATCAAAAAGGACTTGTCCAAAGCCTTGGCTTTCTCAATGTAATTAGTGCGTTCACAAACAAGTTTATTGTTCCAGACTAGTAATTAGCTGTAGTATCATTCGGTTTTTATATAAATTATATTTATTGGTACGAAGCTCCTTATGGGACGATGCGGAGGGGTACCCTAACCGGGATAAAACGTCCGTAACGTAAGATTTTTATTAGTAATGCACACAGTGTACGACTTAACTTTGTAATAACGTACGAAAAATAACCCACGATCTCAGAGCGTTCGTTTGCACAATACACTAACTCTTATGCAAACATGCCATGTCATGGAAATATCAGTGTTGCTAAACTTTAGCAAATTTTTTTTTGTAGTGTGTTCTTCGATTATTACGAATGAACGCGTTCTTTATCATTGGCGTCTTTTGGATCTTCATTTGAATACTATCTATTCAATTTACCAACCCGCTCATTTTACATTCATTTTTAGATTCAGATGATTAATGAAATAAATTTTCGACTGAAAATATGAATAATTTTGTGTGTTCGATAGCAGAAACTGAAACGTTACTATCGGTGGTTCGCTTCGAGAGACTTGAAAAGTTCTGTATGTTTTGTTGTATTTATTGTTATTAGGACAGTATGGGACTGTAGTAGAAGTGGACTGTAGTTCTTTATAACTTCTTAGTAGAAGGTTTGTGTACTGTACCAGATGAGATTTGAGTAATCACCATAAAACCTTCGTGAGCTTAGTACGTGAACCACTTCGATAAAGCGGCACGACACGAGAACCCTCTCATCGGGGCCGCCGGTAACTACATTCCTGATCCTGCGGACAGAATGGAAAGCAGTCGACGTCGCCCAAAACACGTCATCTCGGATCCTCCCGATCCACTAACGGTGCTTTTAGGTACTTCAAGCACCGGTCACCGTTCTCGTCGAACCCGACGCTTGCGTCGAAGGGCTCGACGAGTAAATTAACTCTCAGACACAGCCCACTGAGTTTCTCGCCGGATCTTCTCAGTGGGTCGCGTTTCCGATCCGGTGGTAGATTCTGCGAAGCACGGCTCTTGCTAGGGTTCGTGTTAGCAACATCGTCAGGTTTGAGCCCCGTGAGCTCACCTACTAAAATTAGGGTTACGCTGACATAGCCTCTCAAGGCTATCAGCTTACGTAGGGAAAAAAAAAAAAAAAAAAAAAAAAAAAAGTACGTGAAGTCCTTTCACAATACTTGTTAGATACGTATTTACTTCAGGTTATTGGTACCTGTCAAGGATTGAAAAACTTGGTAAGTTCAAACAAAATTAATTAGGCAGAAAAGCACAAACACACTAAAGCGGAAGTGAATAGTGGATATATAAATTAATTTACAGTCAATTTCGTACTTAAATTTAATTCGTACATTCGCTGCAACATACATATCACTAATCGCTCGCACAATGAAAAACCCAGTTGCACGAAACAGATATTACAAATGGATACACTTTATCAATGGCGGACTTGTGACGAAATTGTTCATTTTTTTATGGTCTTTTGAAGCAATTCATCCATGTATATGTCTGAACAACCCGAAGGTCCAGCTGGTGTTAGGTGATGGACAGAGCTCAGATAACACGCCAATGATTTTCATCCGCGTTAAGATATGAAGTCTTATTGTAGGCTATAACGACTACAGTAATAGTTAGATTTATCGTATCTAGTTATTAGGACGCCGCCACAACCGCCACAACCACTTAACATTAGGTTTTAAAATGTAAATACAAGTTTTTTATGCTCAAAGGAAGATTCTTTACTGGTGGTAGGACATGTTATAAGTCTGCACGGATAGGTACCACCACCCTGTCTATTTCTGCCGTGAAGCAGTAATGCGTTTCAGTTTGAAGGGCGTGGCGGCCGTTGTACTGTAAAAACTGAGACCTTTATCTCAAGGTAGGTTTACTTTGTATATTTCTATGGGCTTCTGAGGCCACTTAGCTCCAAAGAGGGCCGTGAGCTCGTCCACCCATTTAAGCAATAAAAAAAAAACAGTGAAGGACTGCTCTTGCTTAGGCTAATGTTAGAAAATTGACAAGCTAAATCCCTTGAACTCTCCAACCAGTCAAAATGGAACCTGAATAGTTTCTCGAAGATACTAGTAGAATGGTGGACAGAAAAAACATACACCTCGACACCTGTGATGATGCTTCAAGATATGGTTATACTTATTCGAATCTCAAGTATTGGAATACTTACACGTGTTACATTCTACAAGGTTTCAATATGTTTTGATTAGCTACCGCTACATATTCAAGTGAACGATGTGCAACCCGTTCCATTTTATCTACAGAATAAAAATTAAACTTTAGAAGAAACCGAATTCAAAAAAATAAAATGAAATTATCAAAAACGTAGTCAAAGTCAATTAAATATTCTCAAATAAAAACGACGGGTCGGATCTTGATAGCATTTGGCACCACAAAAGAAGCAGTAGCTTTTAAATAAATAAAAAGAATAATCCAAATCGGTTCACTAATTTCTAATACATACAAACACGCATACATGCATACACGCATACATGCACACATGCACACATGCATACATGCATACATGCATACATGCATACATGCATACATGCATACATGCATACATGCATACATGCATACATGCATACATGCATACATGCATACATGCACACATGCCTACATGCCTACATGCCTACATGCATACATGCATAGATGCATAGATGCATAGATGCATACATGCATACATGCATACATGCGTACATGCGTACATGCGTACATGCATACATGCATACATGCGTAAATGCATACATGCATACATGCATACATGCACACATGCATACATGCATACATGCATACATGCATACATGCATACATGCATACATGCATACCTGCATACCTGCATACATACATACATGCATAATATGAAAATACAGTCGAATTAATAACCTCTTATTTTTTAAATCGTGTAACAATAGACACACAGACTGATTACTTTAAATTTTTATTGAGATTTTAAGTTAAAATCTAGGAATGTATTTTTAAAATTCACGAAAAGATCTCAAATATGAATATCCAAAGAATGAAATGCAAAGACGTTTTTCATATTAAAGAATATTAAAACATTAGGAATGATATGTTGAGTTACTTTAATTTCGTAGCTTTAGATTCAATGAAGCAATTTCTGTATATTTTGTATCTCGAAGTTAATTCAGTAAAAATTCACTATTAAAGTAAATTACTTTACTGGGATTGCTTAATTTAGTAATAATGCTTGCATATCTCTTGTGAGATCTTTAGTGTTAGGGCGCGTAGTGAGTCTAACTGGGTAGATACTTCAGTCCCTCCATCATTCCTTTGAAGGATGTAACAATGGTGGTTATTATTAAATGCAGGCTACGAACTCTAAGGCTCTAGGATTTCCTTCATCAATAACTTTACTACTTGGCCGGTGAACTCAGATAACTAACTTAAGCAAAAATACATTTCTTATAATTCTAGCCTATGGTTATATTATGATTCTAGTGAGGTGACGTATAAACATAATGAAAATGCCAACTCCTATGACAAGATTTAAGCCCAACACTATTTCAATGCATAAATAAATAAGACAATGGTGCCAACCTATGAAAGCTTGTAATATAATTTCAGAATAATTGCTCAAATTTATACAGGACTGTTTTCAGACGGGATTTAAATTCTACCGTAATTACACTCAAAATATTTGGATGGATGTGTAAGGATTTTTTTGTGCATCAGTAATTTTGATCATTTTATACCAATTAAAATCTAAATCGTAGTTAGCTTAATATTAGTTGCGTTAACGAAATAACAATGCAGCACTGTCAAAGAAAAACAATTTCTAGAAACATCCTTCGCCATTTTCGTTTTCTCGATAGACGATCTGTTGAACCCTATCAATTAAATAATGCTAAATCAACGAGAAATCCAAGACAGGATCATTGTTATCGTTTCTAACGAATTTCTGATTTTATATTTCTATCAATTACGTTATAATACTGGATTGGCTACTCTTGGAATCGAAACCCGGATCAGCATTGAGAAAAAACTGGAAAAGGGTCCTTCAATTAAAATTCAATCTTTTGGGAAGTGAATATTGATAATTCTGTTTAAGATATTGCTAATTAATTCTTTATTGTAAAGGTATCTCAAACAATTGCTCCACAAAATCTTACAAAGGACTCTATATATAAAGTAAAACCGGATTGTGGAGACAACATATTTAAACTCTTACGGTTTAATCTCACTTTTTTTTTTCGTTATTTTATTTCATACGTTTTGTAGGGACAAGATTGTGCACAAGTGCCACCTTTCTTCTTCTTAACATGCCAGTACCCTAATTAATCAGTCCCACTAAAAACCCCTTTACATTTCGGGCGATATTTACTCCTGTAAGCGAAGATTTTTATCGGAGTCGATAGACTTCACAACATGAATGCCGCCACCCAATTTCAGCCATTAGCTTGAGGTACCACTTGTTTAATAAAATATAACGGTCGACTCAGAGTGCAACAAGGAGCGAAAGACTAATTCGCGGCCGAAATAGATATGATAGTAGCAGCAATCCGCACAATCTCATCAAACGTCCTAAAAGCAGTGATTATACATTTTTTTGGTGGGTTTTAGTAAATTATACTCTAATCTGGGTCTTATCTAATAACGGTCTTATCCTACTATGTAGCAGCATGTCGTGTTATCATGCAGCTTAGGAATTTGGCTTGACCTTTATCCTCTTTAGGCTATCTCCAGAAGTATATTCATTACAACGTATCATAGGGAGGATTTTTTTTCTGTTTCATCTCTTGGTATTGTATTTTACTTCATCCCCTTTTTGTTTCTATGACTTACTTTCTATTATTATAAATGTGTACACTAAAATATTAATTTTCAGACATCAAAAAAATTTACTTATATAATATTGTAGGTATTAATTTATATTCTTTAGAAAAATAGGTATCCACAAGCGGGATTTAGACTCCGGCATAGTCCCATCAGTTTAACATACATTATTGCTATGTACATACTTAGTCAATTTATTTATTTTGTATATTAAATGACAATTTTTTTTGGTTTTTATACCTATTCTATTTTATGTTATTTCGTTCTAACTACTTCTGGTATGGTTTTAAGTCAAGTTCGTATTTGTAAATACTCCATACATATACTTTGAAGAAAAAGATATGTATTGTTTTCAATAAAGAAGAAATTGAATTAAATGATGTTTTTGAAATTCGAGGGAGGCCTATGCGAAAGCAAAACGGTCTTTGCTGATGTCGAATGTTTAGAAAAATGACATAATTTTTTTGTTTTTTTTTTTGCCCTTGTAGGCAGACGAGCATACGGCCCACCTGATGGTGAGTGGTTACCGTCACCCATGGACTTCAGCAATGCCAGGGGCAGAGCCAAGCCGCTGCCTACCGCTTAATACTCTCCACAAGCCTCGTTTGAAAAAGGACATGTCATAGCGCTCGGGAAACACCGTGGAGGGGAGCTCATTCCATAGCCGGATGGTACGTGGCAAAAAAGATCTCTGGAAACGCACTGTGGATAACCGCAGTGGCTCCAGGTAGTATGGATGAGCTCTACTCCGGTGGCGGGCGGTGCGATGGTAAAATATGGTAATAATAACATGTACCCAAATATGAATTAAGATTGTTAATAAAAGCTTCTTTATCTTTATCTAATGTTTTTGAATATTTACGATTCTTACTGGTGGACCTCTTTACTGGTGGTAGGACCTCTTGTGAGTCCGCGCGGGTAGGTACCACCACCCTGCCTATTTCTGCCGTGAAGCAGTAGTAACGCGTTTCAGTTTGATGGATGGGGCAGCCGTTGTAACTATACTGAGACCTTAGAACTTACATCTCAAGGTGATTGGCGCATTTACGTTGTAGATTTCTATGGGTTCCAGTAACCATTTAACATCAGGTGGGCTATGAGCTCATCCAACCAACTAAGCAATAAAAAAAATCTTATTAAAATTTACACAAATTACTTACAAAATTTACTATGATAGTTTATATAGGCCACTCGACCTAACCATCCCAATTAATCTACAGGCTTTTATTTACTTTGTAGAACTCGAAGTTCACAAACGATTTTCGGGGCAAATCTCCGAAGACGTTGCCCACTAATTGTTCGTCAACATCTTTAGCAGATGAAGCGGCCCGCCGGCGTCACTTTGAAGTTTTAACGCGTACAATTTAAATAATTGAAACTTGGCTATGTTTTGTACAACCCAGGGGAACTCGATCGCTTAATAATGATAATCTCTTTTATAAATGAAAGCTCCGGTTCGCGACGCACAGCGCCAATTCCGAAAGTTTTTGAACTTTTAATAAAAAAAAATTTTTTTATTTATTTACTAACAATCACACCACGTTAACTGGTCCCGTGATAAGTTCGTAAAGAACCTGTGTTACAGGTACCAGATAACGGAAATAAATATAAGTTTTTTGTTATACACATACATATATTTAATATACATCCGTAACCCTGGAAAAGACATTTATATTTATCATAAAAATGTCTTCCCTTGGCGGGATTCGAACCCGCGACCCCCTTGTGTAGTGACCATGTCACTTACCACTACACCAGACGGCCGTTGATAGGTTTCTTGTTGCAATCGTGGTTCTATTCCGGACGTGGTCCGTGATTATTTTGTTCGCGAACTCTTATTCAATCTTCTGTATTATTGCTAATATATAAAACAATTTACCAATTTTTTTCTAATGAAATACGTACTCAACGAATGTTCACGATTGACTTCCACGGTGAAGGAATAACATCGTGCAATAAAAATCAGACCTGCAAAGCTATAATTTGCGTAATTACTGGTGGTAGGATCTCTTGTGAGTCCGCGCGGATAGGTACCACCACCCTGCATATTTCCGCCGTGAAGCAGTAATGCGTTTCGGTTTGACGGGTGGGGCAGCCGTTGTAACTATACCTTAGAACTCATATCTCAAAGTGGGTACCGGCATTTACATTGTAGACGTCTATGGGCTCCAGTAACCACTTAATATCAGCTGGGCTAGTATTTGTAGTAGTAGTATTTGCATTTGTAGTAGTAAATTGAACATTGAGAAAAACTTTAGATAATACTATTGAGACTTCAAAATTGAATCTCCGATATATATTATTATTTTCAGAATTCTGCGTAAGATCGTTTGCTTCACCCTCGATACAAGATGCATTAAAAAATAAACCGAATCGTCCTGTTTTTAGAGTTTAATTCAATATTGTATGGAGGAAGTAATACAAATCAAACAGCCGTGAGTGTTTCAGACAAACACAATTCACTCCAAAGGTCATAAACGTGATGTTACCAGGAAATATTTCCCGATAGCAACCACAACTGAACAATGACTTAAATGTTAAATGATTTGCGTAACTGCTTTAGGGTTTCTGTGAGAGAATAAGGACTCTTTGAAACAATATACTGCGGATTCAGATCTTGAAGGCAATTAACGTATAATAATACTAGCGGCCCGCTCCGGCTCCGCTCGGGTCTTTAACAAAAATTTCAACGATGTTTGACCTTATTTGACGTTGTTTTATTTTTTTAAATAAAAGAATACTTATTGCGGCATAAGTATAATAGTTAGACATATGCTGTCGCGACACTTTTTGTAAATAATAATGTGTTCTACAAAGTCGTAGTACATTATTTTATTCCATCATCAATAGTTTTCGCAGGGCACGCGATATAAAGAATATTTTAGGCAATTTTGTTACACCTTGGGTTACATTATTGGAGTTTTAGTAAAGATGCCTAATTTTTTCAAAAAAGATTATAGCCTATGCCACTCGGGAATAGTGTAGCTTCCAAACAGTGAAAAAATTTTTCAAATCGGTTCAGTAGTTTCGGAGCCTATTCAATACAAACAAACGAACAAATCGTTCCTCTTTATTAGTATAGATTAGTATAGATATACGGTTATGATTCGACTGGAAATGTCGTGAACAGTGAAAAACTGTTCATTAGCCCTGAAGTCTGGGTTCGGTTCCCGATCGCAACCACTCTGGCTCATATTCACATGTAACACGAAGGAAACAATATAAATTTCATAAGTATGTATAAATATTGGTTTAGCGTGTTCAGATTTTGTACACGCCTGCAGGGTATTACGAAATAAATCGTCGGCGCCCCCCGTGTCGTCAGAAGTCATTAACCCTGTGGGTCACCTGACTTTCAATTGTACGCATACATAGGATTACAACCAATTGTATTTTACGACTCGAGATTTATTTGTTACTAGCTGACCCGGCAGACTTCGTAGTGCCTCAATCGATAAATAAAAGACCTAAACTTTTGTATTATAAAATAAACTGAAAACAAACAAAAAGAACCCGTCTGACGGGGGACACATCAAAGGGAAAACAAAATTGTTATTTTTATTTAATTCCGAGCGTTTTCATATTTATCTACCCTTTAAGCCTTCTCTGGACTTCCACAAATAATTCAAGACCAAAATTAGCCAAATCGGTCCAGCCGCTCTCGAGCTTTAGCGAGACTAACGAACAGCAATTCATTTTTATATATAGAAGATTCTTTGAGGACTATTTTTACTGTATAAAGTGAAGTAAAGTTTACGTGGTGTTAAATAAGGTAATAGCAGCTCATCTATATATTAATACGTGAAGCAAAAACTTTGTATCCCTTTTTACGAAAATTGCGCGGACGGAGGAGTGTGAAATTTTTCACACTTATAGAGAATACAGAGAATAAGTGCACAATGCTAATATTTTTTTTAAATAATGCATAAAAGATACATTAAATCAATAAAGAAAACATTACACACACTACATACCATGTATTTAACGCACACACGCGTGCATATTGTTATTGTCAAACTTTTGTTCTTGACGTCTGTGGTCAAACTGAGAATAGATTAAATATTGTTTGTCTTTATTAATATTTTTTAATAGTGTAGCCTTGGCGAAATTTGTGATTATAGAAGTATAAAATACAATCATAATAGTGTACAAACTTACAATTCCAATTAATTATAGTCGAATTTCGACTACTGCGGGACCTCTAGTAGATATTATAGCGTCATTGCCGCCATTTGCTTTGAGGCATGATATCGCATTCTTTAAGTTAAATGTAACAAAAATATATAATATATTACCATTAAAACAACATTTGGGTTTTCAAACGATCACTAGTCGTTCATGATCACCAAAATTGTAATGTTTTTATGAAACTTGGGAATGAATATTGTTACGCGCTCGGACTAGCGAAAAATTAAAAAAAAAATCCGATTTTATTTATTTATTGCCCTTGTAGTCAGACGAGCACAAGGCCCACCTGATGGTGAGTGGTTATCGTCGCCCGTGGACTTCAGCAATGCCAGGCTCTGACCCTGGCATTGCTGAAGTAAGCTGCTGCCTACCGCTTAATACTCTCCACACGCCTCGTTTGAAGAAGGTCATGTCATAGCGCTCGGGAAACACCGTGGAGTGGAGCTCATTCCATAGCCGGATGGTACGTGACAAACAAGACCTCTGGAAATGCACTGTGGATGACCGCAGTAGCTCCAGGTTATATTATATATATATAATAAATATTAATATAAATTAGCAACTCAATTTGATTATCACGACACATAAGATAGACTATTACTCGTAGATATCACAATTCAAATCATCCGCTTCACTTCAGGTGATTTGTTCATTGTTTTGTTTCGGACAGAACCGATAATCAACTCCCTTCTTTTTTTTTTCCTACCTATTCTGATAGCCTTGAGAGGCTATTTCAGCTTCACAAATTAAACCTTCTCCAATGTGTAATTGTGGTAAATCTATCGGTACTTTAGATTATAACTAGTCAGGTCATAAGTATTGTCACACAGTAAAAACTTTTCTTTTAGAATGCTGGCCACAAAAAAGTTTATTGAATTCGAATTTCGAATTGTTCATGAAAATAAAAATGTATACTTTTAGATTTTTACTCATTTTTAATTAAGGAGTGGACGCTTAAAGAAGACCGTGTTGCAATTATTGCGTTGCTTTTTTTTTTTTTTTTCCTACCTAAGCTGATAAGCCTTAGAGGATATTTCAGCGTAACCGAGCTAGTAGGTGAGCTCACGGGGCGCAAACCGCGGAGTGTTGCTAACACTGACCCTAACAAGAGCAGTGCTTGGCAGAATCTACCACCGGATCGGAAACGCGACCCACTGATGAAGATCCGGCGAGAAACTCAGTGGGCTATGTCTATGGGCTAATTCGCTCGTCGAGCCCTTCGTCGCAAGCGACGGGTTCTACGAGGACGGTGACCGGTGCTTGTGGTACCTAAAACACCGTTATTGGATCGGGAGGATCCGTAATGACGTGTTTAGGACGACGTCGATTGTTTCCCATTCGGTCTACAGCAGTCTTTCTCAAAGTGGGCGATAACGCCCCCTTGGGGGCGTTTGAAACCTAGAGGGGGGCGTTAAGGGGCACAGGAAAAAATGGGGGGCGTTGATGTGGGTTAGGGGGGCGCTGTAAAATTTGTAATTTCATTTACTTTATAGTATTTTAAATTTCACTAAAATTAAAACTCACCTACTACACAATAACGAATAATTAGTTTATATTTCTACTCTGTATGATGTTATAAAAACTTAAAATCATTAACATAGATTTCGTATGATAGCCCACACACCGTACGCAATCAAGTTGTAACAAGTTTCTGCGGAACATGATCTATGTTAGTTAAAAAATTAGAGCAATTTTACCTTAATTACATTGCACCAGAAATTATTTTAAACATTAGAAAAAAAACTACCATGCTGAGTTTTAAAATATTACACTAACACAAATTGAGGTTTTCTGAACTTTCTTTCTTGTTTTTAACATAAGGGCATTTTACAGCATTTTCCTAGCATTTTATAAGAAATTACTGATGTAAGAATCATAATTTTTGTATAAATTGGAAATGCGTATATAATTATTGTTCAAAAACTTGTCTTAGATTATTTTTTTTTACAATTTACCCATTACCGTCCAATGTCAAATAGTATAGTAAGCCTAAACAGCTCACTTATTGTAAACATTGTTTACTATTTTATTTTTATATAATAATAGGTTGGGGAAAAAGTTTCTTCGCATTTTTTAAGAAAATTCACAACATTTTTTTATATAGTTTATTCACATTTAATTAAAGTATGTCGGTACCATTTTGTTCGATAACTTTTTGCCATCTTGTTGTTAGGGACATGATCCCATTGCTATAGAAATTTTGGGGCTTCTGATCAAAATACCGCGACAATTGGTTTTGGCAGTCCTCTCGTGATGTTAATCTGACACTGCCTAAAGAATTCTGAAGAGACCGAAACAGGTAGAAATCTGAAGGTGCAAGGTCAGGACTATACGGCGGATGCATTAACACCTCCCAGCCAAGCTTTTTAAATTTTTGCTGAGTGGCTAAATATGTGTGAGGTCTAGCGTTATCGTGATGAAAAACCACACCCCTTCTGTTGATTAATTCCGGCCGCTTTCTCTCAACTTCTTGCTTTAATCTCATCAGTTGTTCGCAGTAGAGTTCAGAATCGATGGTCCTGCCTGGTGGTAACAGCTCATAATGTATAATGCCCTTCTAATCCCACCACACACACAGCATCACCTTGTTGCAAGTTAACCCGGGTTTCGCCACAGTCTATGAAGCCTGACCGGCCTTTGACCACGACTTTTTTCGCACGTTCTTGTCGTACGTGATCCAATTTCATCACCGGTTATCAGCTTCTTCAAAAAATGGTTCAGTTTCATTTTGTCGTAATAAAGAATCACAAATGAGTACACGGTTCATTAGGTTTCTTTCAGTGAGCTTTTTTGTGTACCCAGTTTTTTCAAATGCGCCATAACTATTTTGTGGTCAATTCCCAGTTCTTCAATTACGTCGTAACTACTGATATGCCGATCTTGCCCCACTTTTTTCAAGTACCTTTACTGCCTGTTAACTGCCCAAGTAACCACAATCGAAACTCTATAATCGCGAGTCGTTCTTACCTGTGTTGGAGACATACACAGAGAAACTTTCAGCTTTTATAAAATAACGAAGGTCTGGCTGTCGCGGGCTCTTGGGCTATGTCATCAAAACAACATTAAAGTTGAAATAGTTTGGATCCCTTCACATACAGGAATTCTTGGGAATGAGACTGTGAATCGAATGGCTAAAGAAGCGACACATAGTGGTGATTGCGAGTATTACGCGAATGTAAGTCGTGATCTTATTCATAATATTAAACTTAATCTCGTATCAGACTGGCAAAAGAAATGGAAGTCTTACAAATATCACTATTCTAAAATAAATCCTAGTCTCTTTATCAAACCTTGGTTTTATAAGTTCAAAATATTCAACAAGCAAATAACTAGTGTACTTATCGGGCTTCGATTGGGTCACTTTTGCTCACCACAATTCTTATTTAAGCTAAAAATTAAACCTTCTCCAATGTGTAATTGTGGTAAATTTATCGGTACTTTAGATTATAACTAGTCAGGTCATAAGTATTGTCACACAGTAAAAACTTTTCTTTTAGAATGCTGGCCACAAAAAAGTTTATTGAATTCGAATTTCGAATTGTTCATGAAAATAAAAATGTATACTTTTAGATTTTTACTCATTTTTAATTAAGGAGTGGACGCTTAAAGAAGACCGTGTTGCAATTATTGCGTTGCTTTTTTTTTTTTTATTCCTACCTAAGCTGATAAGCCTTAGAGGATATTTCAGCGTAACCGAGCTAGTAGGTGAGCTCACGGGGCTCAAACCTGATGACGTTGCTAACACGAACCCTAGCAAGAGCCGTGCTTCGCAGAATCTACCACCGGATCGGAAACGCGACCCACTGAGAAGATCCGGCGAGAAACTCAGTGGGCTGTGTCTGGGAGTTATTTACTCGTCGAGCCCTTCGTCGCAAGCGACGGGTTCGACGAGAACGGTGACCGGTGCTTGAAGTACCTAAAAGCACCGTTAATGGATCGGGAGGATCCGAGATGACGTGTTTTGGGCGACGTCGACTACTTTCCATTCTGTCCGCAGGATCGGGAATGTAGTTACCGGCGGCCACGATGAGAGGGTTCTCGTGTCGTGCCGCTTTATCGAAGTGGCGCATCGACGCCGACTGAAGATACTTACTGATGGACTCTCAGTCCAGGTCGTCATGGAGGTCCAAACGACAAGTGTACATAAAAATATGAATTAATAATAAATTAAATAAAAAAAAATTGCATACACTACCATGTATTTGACACACACCTACATAATACATAATTAATTATAGTTGAATTTCGACTACTGCAGGACCACTAGTTTCAATAACTTTTGTTAATTGTCATACCTTAAGCTCACATAACATCACTTTTAAGCAATCCATGAAATTCAGTTTAATTTTTGTATCTGAAGTAAAACTGTTGTATTCTTTGTACCAGGAGCACTGCTGCTTGAGATATAGGTTTTACACGTATCCAAGCACAGATGCAAATTATGATTGTGTTTCTTCTTCTATACAAACTAACGAGCCGAGCCGAGCCGATCCGAGCCAAACAAACAAACCAAACCAAACCAAACCAAACTAAACTAAACTAAACCAACCTAAACTAAACTAAACTAAAGTAATGATAAATGAATGATTTATTTTATTTCAAACGACAAGTGTACATATAAATATGAATTAATAATAAATTAAATAAAAAAAAAATTACATACACTACCAAGTATTTGACACACACCCACACACACCTACATAATATAACCCTTTGTTTATTGTCAGACTTTCCTTATTGCTTTAAGTCGTAGTCAAATTGAGAATAGGATAGTATTGTTTATCTTTATATTTATTTGTCTATAGGTGTAATCGAAATTTCTGACAATAGAAGTAATAGTCTTTGACAATAGAACCTTAATAATGTTCATACTTATAATTTCAATTAATTATAGTTGAATTTCGACTACTGCAGGACCACAAGTTGCAATAATTTTTGTCAATTGTCATACTTTAAGCTCACATAACATCACTTTTAAGCAATCCATGAAATTCAGTTTAATTTTTGTATCTGAAGTAAAACTGTTGTATTCTTTGTACCAAGAGCACTGCTGCTTGAGATATAGGTTTTACACGTATCCAAGCACAGATGCAACTTATGATTGTGTTTCTTCTTCTATACAAACTAACGAGCCGAGCCGAGCCGAGCCGAGCCGAGCCGAGCCGAGCCGAGCCGAGCCGAGCCGAGCCGAGCCAACCAAAAAAACTAACCAAACCAAACTAAACTTAACTGAACCAACCTAAACTAAACTAAACTAAACGAATGATAAATTAATGATTTATTTTATTTCAAACGACAAGTGTACATAAAAATATGAATTAATAATAAATTAAATAAAAAAAATAATACATACACTACCATGTATTTGACACACACCTACATAATATAACCCTTTGTTTATTGTCAGACTTTTCTTATTATTTTAAGTCGTAGTGAAATTGAGAATAGGTTAATATTGTTTATCTTTATATTTATTTGTCTATAGGTGTAGCCGAAATTTCTGACAATAGAAGTAATAGTCTTTGACAATAGAACCTTAATAATGTTCAAACTTATAATTTCAATTAATTATAGTTGAGTTTCGACTACTGCAGGGCCACTAGTTTCAATAATCTTTGTTAATTGTCATACTTTAAGCTCACATAACAGCACTTTTAAACAATCCATTAAATTCAGTTTAATTTTTGTATCTGAAGTAAAACTGTTGTATTCTTTGTACCAAAAGCACTGCTGCTTGAGATAACGGTTTTATCACGTATCCAAGCACAGATGCAAATTATGATTGTGTTTCTTCTTCTAAACAAACAAACGAGCCGAGCCGAGCCGAGCCGAGCCGAGCCGAGCCTAGCGTAGCCGAGCCTAGCGTAGCCGAGCCGAGCCGAGCCGAGCCGAGCCGAGCCGAGCCGAGCCGAGCCGAGCCGAGCCGAGCCGAGCCGAGCCGAGCCGAGCCGAGCCGAGCCGAGCCGAGCCAAGCCGAGCCGAGCCGAGCCGAGCCGAGCCGAGCCGAGCCGAGCCGAGCCGAGCCGAGCCGAGCCGAGCCGAGCCGAGCCGAGCCAAACAAACAAACAAACCAAACCAAACCAAACTAAACTTAACTGAACCAACCTAAACTAAACTAAACTAAACGAATGATAAATTAATGATTTATTTTATTTCAAACGACAAGTGTACATAAAAATATGAATTAATAATAAATTAAATAAAAAAAATAATACATACACTACCATGTATTTGACACACACCTACATAATATAACCCTTTGTTTATTGTCAGACTTTTCTTATTATTTTAAGTCGTAGTGAAATTGAGAATAGGTTAATATTGTTTATCTTTATATTTATTTGTCTATAGGTGTAGCCGAAATTTCTGACAATAGAAGTAATAGTCTTTGACAATAGAACCTTAATAATGTTCAAACTTATAATTTCAATTAATTATAGTTGAGTTTCGACTACTGCAGGGCCACTAGTTTCAATAATCTTTGTTAATTGTCATACTTTAAGCTCACATAACAGCACTTTTAAACAATCCATTAAATTCAGTTTAATTTTTGTATCTGAAGTAAAACTGTTGTATTCTTTGTACCAAAAGCACTGCTGCTTGAGATAACGGTTTTATCACGTATCCAAGCACAGATGCAAATTATGATTGTGTTTCTTCTTCTAAACAAACAAACGAGCCGAGCCGAGCCGAGCCGAGCCGAGCCGAGCCGAGCCGAGCCGAGCCGAGCCGAGCCGAGCCGAGCCGAGCCGAGCCGAGCCGAGCCGAGCCGAGCCGAGCCGAGCCGAGCCGAGCCGAGCCGAGCCGAGCCGAGCCGAGCCGAGCCGAGCCGAGCCGAGCCGAGCCGAGCCGAGCCGAGCCGAGCCGAGCCGAGCCGAGCCGAGCCGAGCCGAGCCGAGCCGAGCCGAGCCGAGCCGAGCCGAGCCCAGCCGAGCCGAGCCGAGCCGAGACGAGCCGAGCCGAGCCGAGCCGAGACGAGCCGAGCCGAGCCGAGCCGAGCCGAGCCGAGCCGAGCTGTGATGTGTGGGCTATCTTAATGAAACGAGTGCTTTGGTCGACGATCGTTTATTGACTGTCTTACTAATTACTTAATACAAAATACAATGGTTATACCTATACTACAACTAAAGTAACGTGTTGTTGCACACTACACCTTCGGGGGTGAGAAAAAAAATAAAAAAAATATGTAAAAACAATTTTTTTTTTTGTCTTATTATAAGGAAAAAAATACTTACTGCTAAGTTTAATGCTAATACATGTAAATTAAATTTAAATGTCATGACATGTAAATTCTATTATTCTATAATTAAACATTTGTTATTAAGCTTGATGAAATGGTTTTATCCTATTCTTATGTACTAATTCTATTTTGTTATCTTTTAATAATTTTACATTAGGTCCGCAATCTTCTACAATACTATATGGTCCGTGAAACACTCTGTCCATTTTTGTTCCGGTCTCATTTTTTAATAAAATTAAATCGTCTTTTTCGTACACAGTTCCGGACCATTTGTTTCTACTATATATTTCGCTTATTAATTATTTTATAAATAATACATTGCTATCTTCTTTTACTATGCATAGTTCTTTTATTTTAATATTTTCACAAAAATATCTTAGTTCATTTACAAATACGTCTCGCGTGAAATGTAATTTAAACCTAAGATTAATATATAACGTTTGTTCACTCGGTGCAAACGCAAAACATTTTTCTTCGCATGTTATTTTATCATTCTTTCGTAGTTTATCTAATTCTTTATCGCTTTTGAAAACTAAATCTATGGTATCGTTCGGTTTCCGTAATATCTCTGCGAATCGAGGGTGATCAATCCTTTTGTCTGCGGATATATTAGGGTCACTTTGTATACCATGGTCTACATTTTCCAATCTTTTTTTCTGTGCTCTAGTCATTACATTAATACTTTGATTACTCATGTCTTTCAATTCATCTGATGTTAAAGTAATTCTGGACAAAGCATCTGCCACAACATTTTCTTTTCCTTTTACGTAAATAATATTGAAATCGTATTCTTCTAGTGTTAAACGAAATTTTAAAAGTCTACTAGATGGGTCTTTCATCCCAAATAAATAAATTAAAGGCTTATGATCAGTTTTGATCGTAAATTTTCTGCCATATAAGTATGGTCTGAAGTACTTAACACTCCACACTATCGCTAATGACTCTTTCTGTATGGTTGGGTAGTTTAGTTCAGCTTTATTTAAAGGCCTGCTTGTATACGCTACTGGTTTCATATCTCTATTACATAATACTGAACCTATTGCTTTCTTTGAAGCGTCTGTTTGTAAGATAAATTCATTGTCCTTGTCAAAGTTTGGATACTGTAAAATAGGTGGTGTAATTAATTTATTTTTCAATTCATTAAACGCTATATCGCATTCTTTGGAGCATACAAACGGTTGATGTTTTCTACATAAGTTATTTAAGGGTATGGTTATCTCTGCGAATGATGGAATAAACTTCCGGTAGTAATTGCAAAATGCAACGAATCTTCTAACCTCATCAGCGTTTTTCGGAACTGGATAATTTTGCAAAGTTCTAGTTTTTTCTGAGTCTGGCAAAACTCCTTCAGCTGATACTACGTGTCCAAGATAGAGAATGTTTTTCTTTAAAAAGTCACACTTTGTTGGGTTAAGTTTTAAATTAACTTTTCGGAATCGCTCAAAAACTGAAATTAAATTCTTATTATGCGTCTCTAAGTTCCTTCCAAAGACGATGACGTCATCGCAATACACAAAGCATTTTTCGTATGTTAGTCCTGAAAGTGCTACTGACATTATTCTTGAGAAAACACTTGGGCTTATTTTAAGTCCCATAGGCAATCTCTTCATTTGATATTGGCCGGTGTTAGTAGTAAATGCTGTAACTTTTCTGCTTTCAGGATCTAAAGTAACTTGATAGAAACCTTGGTTTAAATCTAAATGAGTAAAATAAATGCTTCCTGATAGAGCGTCTAGTATGTCTGTCATGTTTGGTAACGGGAATTTATTATCCTGTATATTTTCATTAACTTTTCTAAAATCTATTACTAATCTCCTGAAGTATTCCAGATGGTCTGTATGTATACTAGTGTTAAAATTACGGCACACTCGTATTTATAGTGAAAACCAAAACTAGAACTATAACTATAACTTGTAGTCAATAATAATTTGCGCAGGAGTTGCCGCCCCTTTCAACATGTCCTCCGCCTGAAGAACAATAGATGAAAGCGTGGCCATCTTGTGTCTTTACCACTTCGACAAATAAGATGCGCCGGCGACATGTTGCAGGGGGCGTGGTTTAACATTCTTTGCACACGGCACTCGGATCACCTGATGTGACGTAAAATCGTATGATTTCTGTGCTTCGTTGAGATGTGCGAGTTGACTTGCTCACTCGCCACACTACTCCCCCGGCGAGACCGTGACTACGGGCGATAGTATCTTGGGAATCGGACTATCCTCCCACTCCTAGTCTTCCTGACTGGTTCTTTAGGCGTCACCGGATTTGGACTCTGGATCCTAGATTGACTAGCGTTGAGGTCTTCTCGTGCCACATAAGCTGGTTTGACTCGGTCAATTGTGACTTTCTGCGTCTTTCCCTGAACCTCGATGTCCACTGTCTTTTCGTCGCGACGTAGCACTTTGTATGGGCCCAAGTATGGAGCTTGCAGCGATCTTCGTGCTGGACCTTGGCGCAGAAAGACGTGGGTCGCTGTTCTCAGGTCTTTAGGGATATAAAAGGGTCGGCTTGAGCTTGTATGCCATGATGTGGGTTGCGGCGTTAACTTCGACATATGCGTGCGCAACCTGCTGACTAGGTTGCCCATGTCTGCAACATCTCCTGACGTCGACGTGAAAAACTGTCCAGGCAACCGGAGCGGTTCACCGTAAACAAGTTCTGCTGTGGATGCTCCTAGGTCTTCTTTCCAGGCGCTGCGTATTCCCAGCAATACCCACGGAAGTGCCTCCGTCCAGCTGGAATCTGCGTGGCACATAATTGCGGCTTTTAGCTGGCGGTGAAGTCGCTCAACGAGACCGTTGGCTGCGGGATGGTACGCCGTGGTGAGGTGATGCGTAGCACCTATGAGGGCGGCTAAATCCCTGAAGGTTTGGGAGTCAAATTGCCTTCCACGGTCTGTAGTGATGTGCTCCGGACAACCAAAACGTGATATCCATCCAGTGGTGAGAGCGGAAGCGCACGTTTCTGCGGTGATGTTCTGCAGCGGGTATGCCTCAGGCCAACGCGTAGCGCGGTCGATGACGGTGAGACAGTACTGGTAGTTGCAGGATACCGGCAGTGGTCCAATTAAGTCGAGGTGAATGTGGCGGAAGCGTGCTGATGGTGGTTTGAAAGCACGTAAAGGAGCGGAGGTATGGCGGCTCACTTTACTTCTTTGACAAGCTTCACACTGCTTAGCCCAGCTTCGACAATCTCGCCTTACTCCAGGCCAGACAAATCTTTGTGTTACTAATTGGACACTAGCTTTCGCTCCTGGATGACTCAGGTTATGCAGTGCTAAGAAAACTTGCTTGCGAAATGACTGCGTTATGAAAGGTCGTGGTGTCGCAGTAACGTCGCAGTAGACTTCTGTGGTGGACTCTGGTAATTTGAGTTTCTTCAGCTTCAGAGACGATCCATTGTTCAGTAAGTCGTGGAGTTCGGCGTCTGTTTCTTGCTCTTTGGCCAGTGACTCATAGTCTAACGGAAGGGTAAGCTCTTCAATCCTCGAAAGAGTGTCTGCTACCACATTTTCCTCTCCCTTGATATACCGTATATCCGTAGTGAATTGGTTGATATAATCAAGGTAACGAAATTGCCGTGGAGAGCAGTTTTCGCGATTGGTTGCGAAGGCGAAGGTTAGCGGCTTATGATCTGTTACGACAGAAAAAACTCGTGCTTCCACCATGAATCTGAAGTAACGTATAGCCTCATAGATAGCTAAAAGTTCCCGGTCGTATGGGCTATACTTCTTCTGCGAAGGGCTCAGCTTTTTAGAAAAGAAAGCCAGAGGTTGCCATTCTTGACCGTTCAGCTGTTGTAATACACCTCCAATGGCGGTGTCTGACGCATCAGTATGGATCGATAGCTCAGCCTTCGGATCTGGGTGAACTAATAGTGTGGCTTCCGACAAACTCCTTTTGCAGTTTTCGAAAGCTTCTAAATGTTCCGCTGTCAAGGTTATAGGATGGGATCCTTTGATTTTAGGACCAGCAAGTAAGTTGTTGAGAGGCGCTTGAATGGAAGCTGCGGCTGGCACGAAACGGTGATAAAAATTCAACATGCCCAAAAAGCGTCTCAATTCTTTGACAGTTCTGGGGGTAGGAAAATCCTTGATGGCTTGGACCTTGCTTTCTAGTGGCTTAACGCCTGCTGCAGAAACTTTGTATCCCAGGAACTGCACCTCTGCTTGGCCAAATACACACTTGTTGGTGTTTATCAGAACTCCATAATCTGACAGTCTTTTGAAAAGCTGCTTAAGGTGGTCTTGATGTTGGCGGCTGCTGCTGCTACTGACTAAAATATCATCAAGATAAGCGTAGCAGAAATCCAATCCTCGTAGAACTTCATCCATAAAACGCTGGAACGTTTGAGCGGCGTTACGAAGACCAAACGTCATGAATGGGAATTCGTATAAGCCAAATGGCGTTGTTATGGCAGTTTTCGGTATGTCCTCTTCAAAAACCGGAATTTGGTTGTAGGCCTTGACGAGGTCTATTGTTGAATAGATGGCGCTGTTAGAATTGTATAAGTTCCTAAACGCATCTTTATGTCAATATCAACTGACAGCTGTCACTCTTGTTATATATGTCAACGTCGTTTGTGTGTGCGCCCCTTTCGTTCTTGCGTCGTCTATGAGTACGGACTCAAAATATTGTATCGCCGATAGAATAAATACTATCCATAAAAATCTGCGTCTTTATTATAAGAAAACCAGACGATCACTCCAACATGGTAGCAGAGCGTGGTTATTGATCTGGGAAAGGCAAGATTTTTGGAAAATATTCATCATGTCGGTCGGCACGAGTTCGTCAATTCAACATGCCGCCATTGAAAAACTGCGTGGTGCAGAAAACTACTCCACGTGGAAGTTCTCCATGCGGATGTTATTAATCCATGAAGAGTTATGGGATTCCGTCATGGATAAATCGGAATTGACGGAAGCCATGAAGAAAAAGAGCGAAAAGGCATTGGCACGTATTGCATTGTCGGTGCAGCCAGCGGTCATCCCGTGCATCCGCACCGCCACTTTGTTTATGGTCAGACTATTCTTATTATTTTAAGTCGTAGTAAAATTGAGAATAGGTTAATATGGTTTATCTTTATATTTATTTGTCTATAGATGTAGTCGAAATTTCTGACAATAGAAGTAATAGTCTTTGACAATAGAACCTTAATAATGTTCAAACTTATAATTTCAATTAATTATAGTTGAATTTCGACTACTGCAGGACCACTAGTTTCAATAATTTTTGTTAATTGTCATACTTTAAGCTCACATAACAGCACTTTTAAGCAATCCATGAAATTCAGTTTAATTTTTGTATCTGAAGTAAAACTGTTGTATTCTTTGTACCAGTAGCACTGCTGCTTGAGATATAGGTTTTATCACGTATCCAAGCACAGATGCAAATTATGAGTGTGTTTCTTCTTCTAAACAAACAAACAAACAAACAAGCCAAGCCTAGCCTAGCCTAGCCGAGCCGAGCCGAGCCGAGCCGAGCCGAGCCGAGCCGAGCCGAGCCGAGCCGAGCCGAGCTGAGCCGAGCCGAGCCAAACAAACCAAAAAAACCAACCAAACCAAACTAAACTAAACCAAACAATCCAAACCAAACTAAACTAAACTTAACTAAACCAACCTAAACTAAACTAAACTAAACGAATGATAAATGAATGATTTATTTTATTTCAAACAACAAGTGTACATAAAAATATGAATTAATAAAAAATTAAATAAAAAAAATATTACATACACTACCATGTATTTGACACACACCTACATAATATAACCCTTTGTTTATGGTCAGACTATTCTTATTATTTTAAGTCGTAGTAAAATTGAGAATAGGTTAATATTGTTTATCTTTATATTTATTTGTCTATAGATGTAGTCGAAATTTCTGACAATAGAAGTAATAGTCTTTGACAATAGAACCTTAATAATGTTCAAACTTATAATTTCAATTAATTATAGTTGAATTTCGACTACTGCAGGACCACTAGTTTCAATAATTTTTGTTAATTGTCATACTTTAAGCTCACATAACAGCACTTTTAAGCAATCCATGAAATTCAGTTTAATTTTTGTATCTGAAGTAAAACTGTTGTATTCTTTGTACCAGTAGCACTGCTGCTTGAGATATAGGTTTTATCACGTATCCAAGCACAGATGCAAATTATGAGTGTGTTTCTTCTTCTAAACAAACAAACAAACAAACAAACGAGCCAAGCCGAGCCGAGCCGAGCCGAGCCGAGCCGAGCCGAGCCGAGCCGAGCCGAGCCGAGCCGAGCCGAGCCGAGCCGAGCCGAGCCGAGCCGAGCCGAGCCGAGCCGAGCCGAGCCGAGCCGAGCCGAGCCGAGCCGAGCCGAGCCGAGCCGAGCCGAGCCGAGCCGAGCCGAGCCAAGCGGAGCCGAGCCGAGCCAAACCAACCAAAAAACCAACCAAACCAAACCAAACCAAACCAAACCAAACTAAACCAAACCAAACTAAACCAAACCAAACCAAACCAAACCAAACCAAACTAAACTAAACTAAACTAAACTTAACTAAAGCAACCTAAACTAAACTAAACGAATGATAAATGAATGACTTATTTTATTTCAGACGACAAGTGTACATAAAATTATGAATTAATAATAAATTAAATCAAAAAAAAAATTACATACACTACCAAGTATTTGACACACACCCACACACACCTACATAATATAACCCTTTGATTATTGTCAGACTTTTCTTATTGCTTTAAGTCGTAGTCAAATTGAGAATAGGTTAATATTGTTTATCTTTATATTTATTTGTCTATAGGTGTAGTCAAAATTTGTGACTATAGAAGTAATAGTCTTTGTCAATAGAACCTTAATAATGTTCAAACTTATAATTTCAATTAATTATAGTTGAATTTCGACTACTGCAGGACCACTAGTTTCAATAATTTTTGTTAATTGTCATACTTTAAGCTCACATAACAGCACTTTTAAGCAATCCATGAAATTCAGTTTAATTTTTGTATCTGAAGTAAAACTGTTGTATTCTTTGTACCAAGAGCACTGCTGCTTGAGATAAAGGTTTTATCACGTATCCAAGCACAAATGCAAATTATGATTGTGTTTCTTCTTCTAAACAAACAAACAAACGAGCCGAGCCTAGCCTAGCCTAGCCGAGCCCAGCCGAGCCGAGCCGAGCCGAGCCGAGCCGAGCCGAGCCGAGCCGAGCCGAGCCGAGCCGAGCCGAGCCGAGCCGAGCCGAGCCGAGCCGAGCCGAGCCGAGCCGAGCCGAGCCGAGCCGAGCCGAGCTGAGCCGAGCCGAGCCAAACCAACCAAAAAAACCAACCAAACCAAACTTAACTAAACCAAACAATCCAAACCAAACTAAACTAAACTTAACTAAACCAACCTAAACTAAACTAAACTAAACGAATGATAAATGAATGATTTATTTTATTTCAAACAACAAGTGTACATAAAAATATGAATTAATCAAAAATTAAATAAAAAAAATATTACATACACTACCATGTATTTGACACACACCTACATAATATAACCCTTTGTTTATGGTCAGACTATTCTTATTATTTTAAGTCGTAGTAAAATTGAGAATAGGTTAATATTGTTTATCTTTATATTTATTTGTCTATAGATGTAGTCGAAATTTCTGACAATAGAAGTAATAGTCTTTGACAATAGAACCTTAATAATGTTCAAACTTATAATTTCAATTAATTATAGTTGAATTTCGACTACTGCAGGACCACTAGTTTCAATAATTTTTGTTAATTGTCATACTTTAAGCTCACATAACAGCACTTTTAAGCAATCCATGAAATTCAGTTTAATTTTTGTATCTGAAGTAAAACTGTTGTATTCTTTGTACCAGTAGCACTGCTGCTTGAGATATAGGTTTTATCACGTATCCAAGCACAGATGCAAATTATGAGTGTGTTTCTTCTTCTAAACAAACAAACAAACGAGCCAAGCCGAGCCGAGCCGAGCCGAGCCGAGCCGAGCCGAGCCAAACCAACCAAAAAAACCAACCAAACCAAACTAAACTAAACTTAACTAAACCAACCTAAACTAAACTAAACGAATGATAAATGAATGATTTATTTTATTTCAAACGACAAGTGTACATAAAAATATGAATTAATAATAAATTAAATAAAAAAAAAAATTACATACACTACCATGTATTTGACACATACCTACATAATATAACCCTTTGATTATGGTCAGACTTTTCTTATTGCTTTAAGTCGTAGTCAAATTGAGAATAGGTTAATATTGTTTATCTTTATATTTATTTGTCTATAGGTGTAGTCAAAATTTATGACTATAGAAGTAATAGTCTTTGACAATAGAACCTTAATAATGTTCAAACTTATAATTTCAATTAATTATAGTTGAATTTTGACTACTGCAGGACCACTAGTTTCAATAATTTTTGTTAATTGTCATACTTTAAGCTCACATAACATCACTTTTAAGCAATCCATGAAATTCAGTTTAATTTTTGTATCTGAAGTAAAACTGTTGTATTCTTTGTACCAGGAGCACTGCTGCTTGAGATATAGCTTTTACACGTATCCAAGCACAGATGCAAATTATGATTGTGTTTCTTCTTCTAAACAAACAAATAAACGAGCCGAGCCTAGCCTAGCCTAGCCGAGCCGAGCCGAACCGAGCCGAGCCGAGCCGAGCCGAGCCGAGCCGAGCCGAGCCGAGCCGAGCCGAGCCGAGCCGAGCCGAGCCGAGCCGAGCCGAGCCGAGCCGAGCCGAGCCGAGCCGAGCCGAGCCGAGCCGAGCCGAGCCGAGCCGAGCCGAGCCGAGCCGAGCCGAGCCGAGCCGAGCCGAGCCGAGCCGAGCCGAGCCGAGCCGAGCCGAGCCGAGCCGAGCCGAGCCGAGCCGAGCCGAGCCGAGCCGAGCCGAGCCAAACCAACCAAAAAAACCAACCAAACCAAACTAAACTAAACTTAACTAAACCAACCTAAACTAAACTAAACGAATGATAAATGAATGATTTATTTTATTTCAAACGACAAGTGTACATAAAAATATGAATTAATAATAAATTAAATAAAAAAAATATTACATACACTACCATGTATTTGACACACACCTACATAATATAACCCTTTGTTTATGGTCAGACTATTCTTATTATTTTAAGTCGTAGTAAAATTGAGAATAGGTTAATATTGTTTATCTTTATATTTATTTGTCTATAGATGTAGTCGAAATTTCTGACAATAGAAGTAATAGTCTTTGACAATAGAACCTTAATAATGTTCAAACTTATAATTTCAATTAATTATAGTTGAATTTCGACTACTGCAGGACCACTAGTTTCAATAATTTTTGTTAATTGTCATACTTTAAGCTCACATAACAGCACTTTTAAGCAATCCATGAAATTCAGTTTAATTTTTGTATCTGAAGTAAAACTGTTGTATTCTTTGTACCAGGAGCACTGCTGCTTGAGATATAGCTTTTACACGTATCCAAGCACAGATGCAAATTATGATTGTGTTTCTTCTTCTAAACAAACAAATAAACGAGCCGAGCCTAGCCTAGCCTAGCCGAGCCGAGCCGAGCCGAGCCGAGCCGAGCCGAGCCGAGCCGAGCCGAGCCGAGCCGAGCCGAGCCGAGCCGAGCCGAGCCGAGCCGAGCCGAGCCGAGCCGAGCCGAGCCGAGCCGAGCCGAGCCAAACCAACCAAAAAAACCAACCAAACCAAACTAAACTAAACTTAACTAAACCAACCTAAACTAAACTAAACGAATGATAAATGAATGATTTATTTTATTTCAAACGACAAGTGTACATAAAAATATGAATTAATAATAAATTAAATAAAAAAAAAATTACATACACTACCATGTATTTGACACATACCTACATAATATAACCCTTTGTTTATTGTCAGACTTTTCTTATTATTTTAAGTCGTAGTCAAATTGAGAATAGGTTAATATTGTTTATCTTTATATTTATTTGTCTATAGGTGTCGCCGAAATTTCTGACAATAGAAGTAATAGTCTTTGACAATAGAACCTTAATAATGTTCAAACTTATAATTTCAATTAATTATAGTTGAATTTCGACTACTGCAGGACCACTAGTTTCAATAATTTTTGTTAATTGTCATACTTTAAGCTCACATAACATCACTTTTAAGCAATCCATGAAATTCAGTTTAATTTTTGTATCTGAAGTAAAACTGTTGTATTCTTTGTACCAGGAGCACTGCTGCTTGAGATATAGCTTTTACACGTATCCAAGCACAGATGCAAATTATGAGTGTGTTTCTTCTTCTAAACAAACAAACAAACGAGCCAAGCCGAGCCGAGCCGAGCCGAGCCGAGCTGAGCCGAGCCGAGCCGAGCCGAGCCGAGCCGAGCCGAGCCGAGCCGAGCCGAGCCGAGCCGAGCCGAGCCGAGCCGAGCCGAGCCGAGCCGAGCCGAGCCGAGCCGAGCCGAGCCGAGCCGAGCCGAGCCGAGCCGAGCCGAGCCGAGCCGAGCCGAGCCGAGCCGAGCCAAACCAACCAAAAAAACCAACCAAACCAAACTAAACTAAACTTAACTAAACCAACCTAAACTAAACTAAACGAATGATAAATGAATGATTTATTTTATTTCAAACGACAAGTGTACATAAAAATATGAATTAATAATAAATTAAATAAAAAAAAAATTACATACACTACCATGTATTTGACACATACCTACATAATATAACCCTTTGTTTATTGTCAGACTTTTCTTATTATTTTAAGTCGTAGTCAAATTGAGAATAGGTTAATATTGTTTATCTTTATATTTATTTGTCTATAGGTGTAGCCGAAATTTCTGACAATAGAAGTAATAGTCTTTGACAATAGAACCTTAATAATGTTCAAACTTATAATTTCAATTAATTATAGTTGAATTTCGACTACTGCAGGACCACTAGTTTCAATAATTTTTGTTAATTGTCATACTTTAAGCTCACATAACATCACTTTTAAGCAATCCATGAAATTCAGTTTAATTTTTGTATCTGAAGTAAAACTGTTGTATTCTTTGTACCAGGAGCACTGCTGCTTGAGATATAGCTTTTACACGTATCCAAGCACAGATGCAAATTATGAGTGTGTTTCTTCTTCTAAACAAACAAACAAACGAGCCAAGCCTAGCCTAGCCTAGCCGAGCCGAGCCGAGCCGAGCCGAGCCGAGCCGAGCCGAGCCGAGCCGAGCCGAGCCGAGCCGAGCCGAGCCGAGCCGAGCCGAGCCGAGCCAAGCCGAGCCGAGCCGAGCCGAGCCGAGCCGAGCCGAGCCGAGCCAAACCAACCAAAAAAACCAACCAAACCAAACTAAACTAAACTAAACTAAACCAACCTAAACTAAACCAAACAAACCAAACCAAACCAAACCAAACCAAACCAAACAAACCAAACCAAACCAAACCAAACCAAACCAAACTAAACTAAACTTAACTAAACCAACCTAAACTAAACTAAACTAAACGAATGATAAATGAATGATTTATTTTATTTCAAACAACAAGTGTACATAAAAATATGAATTAATAAAAAATTAAATAAAAAAAATATTACATACACTACCATGTATTTGACACACACCTACATAATATAACCCTTTGTTTATGGTCAGACTATTCTTATTATTTTAAGTCGTAGTAAAATTGAGAATAGGTTAATATTGTTTATCTTTATATTTATTTGTCTATAGATGTAGTCGAAATTTCTGACAATAGAAGTAATAGTCTTTGACAATAGAACCTTAATAATGTTCAAACTTATAATTTCAATTAATTATAGTTGAATTTCGACTACTGCAGGACCACTAGTTTCAATAATTTTTGTTAATTGTCATACTTTAAGCTCACATAACAGCACTTTTAAGCAATCCATGAAATTCAGTTTAATTTTTGTATCTGAAGTAAAACTGTTGTATTCTTTGTACCAGTAGCACTGCTGCTTGAGATATAGGTTTTATCACGTATCCAAGCACAGATGCAAATTATGAGTGTGTTTCTTCTTCTAAACAAACAAACAAACAAACAAACGAGCCAAGCCGAGCCGAGCCGAGCCGAGCCGAGCCGAGCCGAGCCGAGCGGAGCCGAGCCGAGCCGAGCCGAGCCGAGCGGAGCCGAGCCGAGCCGAGCCGAGCCGAGCCGAGCCGAGCCGAGCCGAGCCGAGCCGAGCCGAGCCGAGCCGAGCCGAGCCGAGCCGAGCCGAGCCGAGCCGAGCCGAGCCGAGCCGAGCCGAGCCGAGCCGAGCCGAGCCGAGCCAAACCAACCAAAAAAACCAACCAAACCAAACTAAACTAAACTAAACCAACCTAAACTAAACCAAACAAACCAAACCAAACCAAACCAAACCAAACAAACCAAACCAAACTAAACTAAACTTAACTAAACCAACCTAAACTAAACTAAACTAAACGAATGATAAATGAATGATTTATTTTATTTCAAACGACAAGTGTACATAAACATATGAATTAATAATAAATTAAATAAATAAAAAATTACATACACTACCATATATTTGACACACACCTACATAATATAACCCTTTGATTATTGTCAGACTTTTCTTATTGCTTTAAGTCGTAGTCAAATTGAGAATAGGTTAATATTGTTTATCTTTATATTTATTTGTCTATAGGTGTAGTCAAAATTTATGACTATAGAAGTAATAGTCTTTGACAATAGAACCTTAATAATGTTCAAACTTATAATTTCAATTAATTATAGTTGAATTTCGACTACTGCAGGACCACTAGTTTCAATAATTTTTGTTAATTGTCATACTTTAAGCTCACATAACATCACTTTTAAGCAATCCATGAAATTCAGTTTAATTTTTGTATCTGAAGTAAAACTGTTGTATTCTTTGTACCAGGAGCACTGCTGCTTGAGATATAGCTTTTACACGTATCCAAGCACAGATGCAAATTATGATTGTGTTTCTTCTTCTAAACAAACAAATAAACGAGCCGAGCCTAGCCTAGCCTAGCCGAGCCGAGCCGAGCCGAGCCGAGCCGAGCCGAGCCGAGCCGAGCCGAGCCGAGCCGAGCCGAGCCGAGCCGAGCCGAGCCGAGCCGAGCCGAGCCGAGCCGAGCCGAGCCGAGCCGAGCCGAGCCGAGCCGAGCCGAGCCTGCTGCCGACACACACCCACACACACCTACATAATATAACCCTTTGTTTATTGTCAGACTTTTCTTATTGCTTTAAGTCGTAGTCAAATTGAGAATAGGATAGTATTGTTTACCTTTATATTTATTTGTCTATAGGTGTAGACGAAATTTGTGACTATAGAAGTAATAGTCTTTGACAATAGAACCTTAATAATGTTCAAACTTATAATTTCAATTAATTATAGTTGAATTTCGACTACTGCAGGACCACTAGTTTCAATAATTTTTGTTAATTGTCATACTTTAAGCCAGTCTTTCTCAAAGTGGGCGATAACGCCCCCTTGGGGGCGTTTGAAACCTCGAGGGGGGCGTTAAGGGGCCCAGGAAAAAATGGGGGGCGTTGATGTGGGTTAGGGGGGCGCTGTAAAATTTGTAATTTCATTTACTTTATAGTATTTTAAATTTCACTAAAATTAAAACTCACCTCCTACACAATAACGAATAATTAGTTTACATTTCTACCCTGTATGATGTTATAAAAACTTAAAATAATTAACATAGATTTCGTAGGATAGCCCACACACCGTACGCAATCAAGTTGTAACAAGTTTCTGCGGAACATGATCGCTGATAGTTAAAAAATTAGAGAAATTTTACCTTAATTACATTGCACCAGAAATTATTTTAAACATTAGAAAAAAAACTACCATGCAGTGTTTTAAAATATTACACATACGTAACCTAACACAAATTGAGGTTTTCTTTACTTTCTTTCTTGTTTTTAACATAAGGGCATTTTACAGCATTTTCCTAGCATTTTATAAGAAATTACTGATGTAAGAATCATAATTTTTATATAAAATGGAAATGCGTATATAATTATTGTTCAAAAACTTGTCTTAAATTATTATTTTTTTACAATTTACCCATTACCGTCCAATGTCAAATATCTAGTCAAGTCATAAGTAATGTCACACAGTAAAAACTATTCTTTTAGAATGCTGGCCACAAAAAAGTTTATTGAATTCGAATTTCGAATTGTTCATGAAAATAAAAATGTATACTTTTAGAATTTTACTCATTTTTAAATATGGAGTGGACGCTTAAAGAAGACCGTGTTGCAGTTATTGCGTTGCATCGTTGCGGTTACGCGCCAATTCAAATTTTTAACATACTGAAAAATTTGAATATAACAAAAAGATTCGTTTATCGTACCATCAAACGATACAATGAAGACTCTAGTGTAGATGACAGATCAAGAAGTGGTCGCCCTCGGTCTGTTAGGACTCCAGCAGTGATAAAAGCTGTGAAGGCGGGAATTCAAAGAAATCCCAAACGTAAGCAGAAACTGTTGGCCCTTCAGATGGGGTTAAGCAGAACCACGGTGAAAAGGGTGTTAAATGAAGACTTAGGGCTTCGGGCATATCGAAGAAAAACAGGACATCGTTTGAATGCTCGTCTAATGGACCTGAGACTGAAGAGATGCCGCGCTTTGTTGAAGCGGTACGCGGGAAAAAAATATCCCCCGGCGAGACCGTGACTACGGGCGATAGTATCTTGGGAATCGGACTATCCTCCCACTCCTAGTCTTCCTGACTGGTTCTTTAGGCGTCACCGGATTTGGACTCTGGATCCTAGATTGACTAGCGTTGAGGTCTTCTCGTGCCACATAAGCTGGTTTGACTCGGTCAATTGTGACTTTCTGCGTCTTTCCCTGAACCTCGATGTCCACTGTCTTTTCGTCGCGACGTAGCACTTTGTATGGGCCCAAGTATGGAGCTTGCAGCGATCTTCGTGCTGGACCTTGGCGCAGAAAGACGTGGGTCGCTGTTCTCAGGTCTTTAGGGATATAAAAGGGTCGGCTTGAGCTTGTATGCCATGATGTGGGTTGCGGCGTTAACTTCGACATATGCGTGCGCAACCTGCTGACTAGGTTGCCCATGTCTGCAACATCTCCTGACGTCGACGTGAAAAACTGTCCAGGCAACCGGAGCGGTTCACCGTAAACAAGTTCTGCTGTGGATGCTCCTAGGTCTTCTTTCCAGGCGCTGCGTATTCCCAGCAATACCCACGGAAGTGCCTCCGTCCAGCTGGAATCTGCGTGGCACATAATTGCGGCTTTTAGCTGGCGGTGAAGTCGCTCAACGAGACCGTTGGCTGCGGGATGGTACGCCGTGGTGAGGTGATGCGTAGCACCTATGAGGGCGGCTAAATCCCTGAAGGTTTGGGAGTCAAATTGCCTTCCACGGTCTGTAGTGATGTGCTCCGGACAACCAAAACGTGATATCCATCCAGTGGTGAGAGCGGAAGCGCACGTTTCTGCGGTGATGTTCTGCAGCGGGTATGCCTCAGGCCAACGCGTAGCGCGGTCGATGACGGTGAGACAGTACTGGTAGTTGCAGGATACCGGCAGTGGTCCAATTAAGTCGAGGTGAATGTGGCGGAAGCGTGCTGATGGTGGTTTGAAAGCACGTAAAGGAGCGGAGGTATGGCGGCTCACTTTACTTCTTTGACAAGCTTCACACTGCTTAGCCCAGCTTCGACAATCTCGCCTTACTCCAGGCCAGACAAATCTTTGTGTTACTAATTGGACACTAGCTTTCGCTCCTGGATGACTCAGGTTATGCAGTGCTAAGAAAACTTGCTTGCGAAATGACTGCGTTATGAAAGGTCGTGGTGTCGCAGTAACGTCGCAGTAGACTTCTGTGGTGGACTCTGGTAATTTGAGTTTCTTCAGCTTCAGAGACGATCCATTGTTCAGTAAGTCGTGGAGTTCGGCGTCTGTTTCTTGCTCTTTGGCCAGTGACTCATAGTCTAACGGAAGGGTAAGCTCTTCAATCCTCGAAAGAGTGTCTGCTACCACATTTTCCTCTCCCTTGATATACCGTATATCCGTAGTGAATTGGTTGATATAATCAAGGTAACGAAATTGCCGTGGAGAGCAGTTTTCGCGATTGGTTGCGAAGGCGAAGGTTAGCGGCTTATGATCTGTTACGACAGAAAAAACTCGTGCTTCCACCATGAATCTGAAGTAACGTATAGCCTCATAGATAGCTAAAAGTTCCCGGTCGTATGGGCTATACTTCTTCTGCGAAGGGCTCAGCTTTTTAGAAAAGAAAGCCAGAGGTTGCCATTCTTGACCGTTCAGCTGTTGTAATACACCTCCAATGGCGGTGTCTGACGCATCAGTATGGATCGATAGCTCAGCCTTCGGATCTGGGTGAACTAATAGTGTGGCTTCCGACAAACTCCTTTTGCAGTTTTCGAAAGCTTCTAAATGTTCCGCTGTCAAGGTTATAGGATGGGATCCTTTGATTTTAGGACCAGCAAGTAAGTTGTTGAGAGGCGCTTGAATGGAAGCTGCGGCTGGCACGAAACGGTGATAAAAATTCAACATGCCCAAAAAGCGTCTCAATTCTTTGACAGTTCTGGGGGTAGGAAAATCCTTGATGGCTTGGACCTTGCTTTCTAGTGGCTTAACGCCTGCTGCAGAAACTTTGTATCCCAGGAACTGCACCTCTGCTTGGCCAAATACACACTTGTTGGTGTTTATCAGAACTCCATAATCTGACAGTCTTTTGAAAAGCTGCTTAAGGTGGTCTTGATGTTGGCGGCTGCTGCTGCTACTGACTAAAATATCATCAAGATAAGCGTAGCAGAAATCCAATCCTCGTAGAACTTCATCCATAAAACGCTGGAACGTTTGAGCGGCGTTACGAAGACCAAACGTCATGAATGGGAATTCGTATAAGCCAAATGGCGTTGTTATGGCAGTTTTCGGTATGTCCTCTTCAAAAACCGGAATTTGGTTGTAGGCCTTGACGAGGTCTATTGTTGAATAGATGGCGCTGTTAGAATTGTATAAGTTCCTAAACGCATCTTTATGTCAATATCAACTGACAGCTGTCACTCTTGTTATATATGTCAACGTCGTTTGTGTGTGCGCCCCTTTCGTTCTTGCGTCGTCTATGAGTACGGACTCAAAATATTGTATCGCCGATAGAATAAATACTATCCATAAAAATCTGCGTCTTTATTATAAGAAAACCAGACGATCACTCCAACATGGTAGCAGAGCGTGGTTATTGATCTGGGAAAGGCAAGATTTTTGGAAAATATTCATCATGTCGGTCGGCACGAGTTCGTCAATTCAACATGCCGCCATTGAAAAACTGCGTGGTGCAGAAAACTACTCCACGTGGAAGTTCTCCATGCGGATGTTATTAATCCATGAAGAGTTATGGGATTCCGTCATGGATAAATCGGAATTGACGGAAGCCATGAAGAAAAAGAGCGAAAAGGCATTGGCACGTATTGCATTGTCGGTGCAGCCAGCGGTCATCCCGTGCATCCGCACCGCCACTTTGTTTATGGTCAGACTATTCTTATTATTTTAAGTCGTAGTAAAATTGAGAATAGGTTAATATGGTTTATCTTTATATTTATTTGTCTATAGATGTAGTCGAAATTTCTGACAATAGAAGTAATAGTCTTTGACAATAGAACCTTAATAATGTTCAAACTTATAATTTCAATTAATTATAGTTGAATTTCGACTACTGCAGGACCACTAGTTTCAATAATTTTTGTTAATTGTCATACTTTAAGCTCACATAACAGCACTTTTAAGCAATCCATGAAATTCAGTTTAATTTTTGTATCTGAAGTAAAACTGTTGTATTCTTTGTACCAGTAGCACTGCTGCTTGAGATATAGGTTTTATCACGTATCCAAGCACAGATGCAAATTATGAGTGTGTTTCTTCTTCTAAACAAACAAACAAACAAACGAGCCAAGCCTAGCCTAGCCTAGCCGAGCCGAGCCGAGCCGAGCCGAGCCGAGCCGAGCCGAGCCGAGCCGAGCCGAGCCGAGCTGAGCCGAGCCGAGCCAAACAAACCAAAAAAACCAACCAAACCAAACTAAACTAAACCAAACAATCCAAACCAAACTAAACTAAACTTAACTAAACCAACCTAAACTAAACTAAACTAAACGAATGATAAATGAATGATTTATTTTATTTCAAACAACAAGTGTACATAAAAATATGAATTAATAAAAAATTAAATAAAAAAAATATTACATACACTACCATGTATTTGACACACACCTACATAATATAACCCTTTGTTTATGGTCAGACTATTCTTATTATTTTAAGTCGTAGTAAAATTGAGAATAGGTTAATATTGTTTATCTTTATATTTATTTGTCTATAGATGTAGTCGAAATTTCTGACAATAGAAGTAATAGTCTTTGACAATAGAACCTTAATAATGTTCAAACTTATAATTTCAATTAATTATAGTTGAATTTCGACTACTGCAGGACCACTAGTTTCAATAATTTTTGTTAATTGTCATACTTTAAGCTCACATAACAGCACTTTTAAGCAATCCATGAAATTCAGTTTAATTTTTGTATCTGAAGTAAAACTGTTGTATTCTTTGTACCAGTAGCACTGCTGCTTGAGATATAGGTTTTATCACGTATCCAAGCACAGATGCAAATTATGAGTGTGTTTCTTCTTCTAAACAAACAAACAAACAAACAAACGAGCCAAGCCGAGCCGAGCCGAGCCGAGCCGAGCCGAGCCGAGCCGAGCCGAGCCGAGCCGAGCCGAGCCGAGCCGAGCCGAGCCGAGCCGAGCCGAGCCGAGCCGAGCCGAGCCGAGCCGAGCCGAGCCGAGCCGAGCCGAGCCGAGCCGAGCCGAGCCGAGCCGAGCCGAGCCGAGCGGAGCCGAGCCGAGCCAAACCAACCAAAAAACCAACCAAACCAAACCAAACCAAACCAAACCAAACTAAACCAAACCAAACTAAACCAAACCAAACCAAACCAAACCAAACTAAACTAAACTAAACTAAACTTAACTAAAGCAACCTAAACTAAACTAAACGAATGATAAATGAATGACTTATTTTATTTCAGACGACAAGTGTACATAAAATTATGAATTAATAATAAATTAAATCAAAAAAAAAATTACATACACTACCAAGTATTTGACACACACCCACACACACCTACATAATATAACCCTTTGATTATTGTCAGACTTTTCTTATTGCTTTAAGTCGTAGTCAAATTGAGAATAGGTTAATATTGTTTATCTTTATATTTATTTGTCTATAGGTGTAGTCAAAATTTGTGACTATAGAAGTAATAGTCTTTGTCAATAGAACCTTAATAATGTTCAAACTTATAATTTCAATTAATTATAGTTGAATTTCGACTACTGCAGGACCACTAGTTTCAATAATTTTTGTTAATTGTCATACTTTAAGCTCACATAACAGCACTTTTAAGCAATCCATGAAATTCAGTTTAATTTTTGTATCTGAAGTAAAACTGTTGTATTCTTTGTACCAAGAGCACTGCTGCTTGAGATAAAGGTTTTATCACGTATCCAAGCACAAATGCAAATTATGATTGTGTTTCTTCTTCTAAACAAAAAAACAAACGAGCCGAGCCTAGCCGAGCCGAGCCGAGCCGAGCCGAGCCGAGCCGAGCCGAGCCGAGCCGAGCCGAGCCGAGCCGAGCCGAGCCGAGCCGAGCCGAGCCGAGCCGAGCCGAGCCGAGCCGAGCCGAGCTGAGCCGAGCCGAGCCAAACCAACCAAAAAAACCAACCAAACCAAACTTAACTAAACCAAACAATCCAAACCAAACTAAACTAAACTTAACTAAACCAACCTAAACTAAACTAAACTAAACGAATGATAAATGAATGATTTATTTTATTTCAAACAACAAGTGTACATAAAAATATGAATTAATAAAAAATTAAATAAAAAAAATATTACATACACTACCATGTATTTGACACACACCTACATAATATAACCCTTTGTTTATGGTCAGACTATTCTTATTATTTTAAGTCGTAGTAAAATTGAGAATAGGTTAATATTGTTTATCTTTATATTTATTTGTCTATAGATGTAGTCGAAATTTCTGACAATAGAAGTAATAGTCTTTGACAATAGAACCTTAATAATGTTCAAACTTATAATTTCAATTAATTATAGTTGAATTTCGACTACTGCAGGACCACTAGTTTCAACCAAACCAACCAAACCAAACCAAACCAAACCAAACCAAACCAAACCAAACTAAACTAAACTTTATTAAACCAACCTAAACTAAACTAAACTAAACGAATGATAAATGAATGACTTATTTTATTTCAGACGACAAGTGTACATAAAATTATGAATTAATAATAAATTAAATCAAAAAAAAAATACATACACTACCAAGTATTTGACACACACCCACACACACCTACATAATATAACCCTTTGTTTATTGTCAGACTTTTCTTATTGCTTTAAGTCGTAGTCAAATTGAGAATAGGATAGTATTGTTTATCTTTATATTTATTTGTCTATAGGTGTAGACGAAATTTGTGACTATAGAAGTAATAGTCTTTGACAATAGAACCTTAATAATGTTCAAACTTATAATTTCAATTAATTATAGTTGAATTTCGACTACTGCAGGACCACTAGTTTCAATAATTTTTGTTAATTGTCATACTTTAAGCTCACATAACAGCACTTTTAAGCAATCCATGAAATTCAGTTTAATTTTTGTATCTGAAGTAAAACTGTTGTATTCTTTGTACCAGTAGCACTGCTGCTTGAGATATAGGTTTTATCACGTATCCAAGCACAGATGCAAATTATGAGTGTGTTTCTTCTTCTAAACAAACAAACAAACAAACAAACGAGCCAAGCCGAGCCGAGCCGAGCCGAGCCGAGCCGAGCCGAGCCGAGCCGAGCCGAGCCGAGCCGAGCCGAGCCGAGCCGAGCCGAGCCGAGCCGAGCCGAGCCGAGCCGAGCCGAGCCGAGCCGAGCCGAGCCGAGCCGAGCCGAGCCGAGCCGAGCCGAGCCGAGCCGAGCCAAACCAACCAAAAAAACCAACCAAACCAAACTAAACTAAACTAAACCAACCTAAACTAAACCAAACAAACCAAACCAAACCAAACCAAACCAAACCAAACAAACCAAACCAAACCAAACCAAACCAAACCAAACCAAACTAAACTAAACTTAACTAAACCAACCTAAACTAAACTAAACTAAACGAATGATAAATGAATGACTTATTTTATTTCAAACGACAAGTGTTCATAAAAATATGAATTAATAAAAAATTAAATAAAAAAAATATTACATACACTACCATGTATTTGACACACACCTACATAATATAACCCTTTGTTTATGGTCAGACTTTTCTTATTGCTTTAAGTCGTAGTCAAATTGAGAATAGGATAGTATTGTTTATCTTTATATTTATTTGTCTATAGGTGTAGACGAAATTTGTGACTATAGAAGTAATAGTCTTTGACAATAGAACCTTAATAATGTTCAAACTTATAATTTCAATTAATTATAGTTGAATTTCGACTACTGCAGGACCACTAGTTTCAATAATTTTTGTTAATTGTCATACTTTAAGCTCACATAACATCACTTTTAAGCAATCCATGAAATTCAGTTTAATTTTTGTATCTGAAGTAAAACTGTTGTATTCTTTGTACCAGGAGCACTGCTGCTTGAGATATAGCTTTTACACGTATCCAAGCACAGATGCAAATTATGAGTGTGTTTCTTCTTCTAAACAAACAAACAAACGAGCCAAGCCTAGCCTAGCCTAGCCGAGCCGAGCCGAGCCGAGCCGAGCCGAGCCGAGCCGAGCCGAGCCGAGCCGAGCCGAGCCGAGCCGAGCCGAGCCGAGCCGAGCCGAGCCGAGCCGAGCCGAGCCGAGCCGAGCCGAGCCGAGCCGAGCCGAGCCGAGCCGAGCCGAGCCGAGCCGAGCCGAGCCGAGCCGAGCCGAGCCGAGCCGAGCCGAGCCGAGCCGAGCCAAACCAACCAAAAAAACCAACCAAACCAAACTAAACTAAACTAAACTAAACCAACCTAAACTAAACCAAACAAACCAAACCAAACCAAACCAAACCAAACCAAACCAAACCAAACAAACCAAACCAAACCAAACCAAACCAAACTAAACTAAACTTAACTAAACCAACCTAAACTAAACTAAACTAAACGAATGATAAATGAATGATTTATTTTATTTCAAACAAAAAGTGTACATAAAAATATGAATTAATAAAAAATTAAATAAAAAAAATATTACATACACTACCATGTATTTGACACACACCTACATAATATAACCCTTTGTTTATGGTCAGACTATTCTTATTATTTTAAGTCGTAGTAAAATTGAGAATAGGTTAATATTGTTTATCTTTATATTTATTTGTCTATAGATGTAGTCGAAATTTCTGACAATAGAAGTAATAGTCTTTGACAATAGAACCTTAATAATGTTCAAACTTATAATTTCAATTAATTATAGTTGAATTTCGACTACTGCAGGACCACTAGTTTCAATAATTTTTGTTAATTGTCATACTTTAAGCTCACATAACAGCACTTTTAAGCAATCCATGAAATTCAGTTTAATTTTTGTATCTGAAGTAAAACTGTTGTATTCTTTGTACCAGTAGCACTGCTGCTTGAGATATAGGTTTTATCACGTATCCAAGCACAGATGCAAATTATGAGTGTGTTTCTTCTTCTAAACAAACAAACAAACGAGCCAAGCCGAGCCGAGCCGAGCCGAGCCGAGCCGAGCCGAGCCAAACCAACCAAAAAAACCAACCAAACCAAACTAAACTAAACTTAACTAAACCAACCTAAACTAAACTAAACGAATGATAAATGAATGATTTATTTTATTTCAAACGACAAGTGTACATAAAAATATGAATTAATAATAAATTAAATAAAAAAAAAATTACATACACTACCATGTATTTGACACATACCTACATAATATAACCCTTTGATTATGGTCAGACTTTTCTTATTGCTTTAAGTCGTAGTCAAATTGAGAATAGGTTAATATTGTTTATCTTTATATTTATTTGTCTATAGGTGTAGTCAAAATTTATGACTATAGAAGTAATAGTCTTTGACAATAGAACCTTAATAATGTTCAAACTTATAATTTCAATTAATTATAGTTGAATTTTGACTACTGCAGGACCACTAGTTTCAATAATTTTTGTTAATTGTCATACTTTAAGCTCACATAACATCACTTTTAAGCAATCCATGAAATTCAGTTTAATTTTTGTATCTGAAGTAAAACTGTTGTATTCTTTGTACCAGGAGCACTGCTGCTTGAGATATAGCTTTTACACGTATCCAAGCACAGATGCAAATTATGATTGTGTTTCTTCTTCTAAACAAACAAATAAACGAGCCGAGCCTAGCCTAGCCTAGCCGAGCCGAGCCGAGCCGAGCCGAGCCGAGCCGAGCCGAGCCGAGCCGAGCCGAGCCTAGCCGAGCCGAGCCGAGCCGAGCCGAGCCGAGCCGAGCCGAGCCGAGCCGAGCCGAGCCGAGCCGAGCCGAGCCGAGCCGAGCCGAGCCGAGCCGAGCCGAGCCGAGCCGAGCCGAGCCGAGCCGAGCCGAGCCGAGCCGAGCCGAGCCGAGCCAAACCAACCAAAAAAACCAACCAAACCAAACTAAACTAAACTTAACTAAACCAACCTAAACTAAACTAAACGAATGATAAATGAATGATTTATTTTATTTCAAACGACAAGTGTACATAAAAATATGAATTAATAATAAATTAAATAAAAAAAATATTACATACACTACCATGTATTTGACACACACCTACATAATATAACCCTTTGTTTATGGTCAGACTATTCTTATTATTTTAAGTCGTAGTAAAATTGAGAATAGGTTAATATTGTTTATCTTTATATTTATTTGTCTATAGATGTAGTCGAAATTTCTGACAATAGAAGTAATAGTCTTTGACAATAGAACCTTAATAATGTTCAAACTTATAATTTCAATTAATTATAGTTGAATTTCGACTACTGCAGGACCACTAGTTTCAATAATTTTTGTTAATTGTCATACTTTAAGCTCACATAACAGCACTTTTAAGCAATCCATGAAATTCAGTTTAATTTTTGTATCTGAAGTAAAACTGTTGTATTCTTTGTACCAGGAGCACTGCTGCTTGAGATATAGCT